>NC_030416.2:9026567-9333233 GCF_001660625.3 Ictalurus punctatus
CGCAGATGTCTGAGTTCTCCTGAAAAGTTTTGGACTTTAGGAAGAAGGCAGTCCAGAATGCTGAAGTCTAGTGGAGGGACAGATTGTATCTTTTATAGTCTCCCGAGGGTTTGTTCCAGGAAGGACCACCTGATTTCCTGTGGGCCTGGCTCGAAGGTCATGATAAAAAGTGCTTTGCTTTCTTCTCTCTCTTCAGAGATGGAGTAATGAGCACACTAAGGCGCTTGGCCAATATTTCTGAAAATATCAAACAGTCAACATTGAAAATATCTCCTGAATTATAAGCTTCAGATACCTGCTTATTCTTTAACATGAGGTTATACTTTCTCTTTAAGGTCTCAGTCAACTGACAACAAAACTTTTTATAGTAATCCACATCCATTGTAACAGGTCTTTGTTTGGAGTCAATCAAAGACTTGATGGCACTCAGTATTTCTGCCCCATTAACTTTCCCTGATCTTCTGTCGGGTTCTTCATCAACTCTAGTTTCCTTCAAAATTATATTATATATTATATATTATATATTATATTTCCAGTCTGTTGCTGCACTTTGAGTTCTAGGACAAGAGGCTTGTGATCTGAAATTTCATTGCTCTGTATTTTGCTACTACATACCTGTCCCATTGCATCGCTGCACATGAAAAACATGTCCAACCTGGAGTGACTCTCATTCTGACGTCGTGTAAAGCCTCCATCAGCAGAGTGAAGGTATGACCAGGTGTCTCTGAGATTCAAAGAAATAGTAAAGTCTTCTAAAATAGCTCTTAGTGAAGACTGTTTTGTGAGAACAGCTGAAGATACCCGATCAAAGCTGGGACCCAAAACAGTGTTGAAATCACCTCCAACCACTAGCACACCCTCAGCTGTTTCCCTCAGATAGTCTTTCAATCTAGCCAAGACATTTTTGCCTGCCTTATGATTGTACACATTAACAAGAGTGTACAGTTCATCATACAGATGACAAAAGAGCACAATGTAACCTCCACTGCAATCCTCATCATGGCATATGTACTCAAATGGTACATCATAGCTGATCAGCATTGCGACTCCTTTACTGCGAGAGCTGTGTACAGTGAAGTAGACATTCCAGTTTTAAACATTCTCCAAGATTTGTTAACATGTTGGCCCAACATGTGTCTCTTGTATGAAGGCAATATGAGCCTTTAGGGAAATGAGGCTGCTCAACAAATCTGAAAACTTTTGGGGTGGGCTTTTAATGCCACGTGTATTCCAGGTGACAAAACAGAGCCTTTTTTTTGCACTAGTGATGCCATAGTTTATGATAGAACCTCTGTAAATAAAGTACAGAATGTAAAATCACAGATATATATATATATATATATATATATAAATGGTCTATTATGTATTATGTTTTGTATATTTAAAGGATCAAACAGCACCTATTTTAGTTATTTCATATCAGGCCATAAATTTATGAAAGAGTTTTGAGAGGAGGTCATTTTATGAACACAGTTCTCTATTCATTGTGTTCTCTCACTGTTTTCAATGCATACTCACTTTTTCACTTACAGTATATAAATGAAGAATTGTGTAATTCTGATTGAAAGATATAATTTGGTTCAATAAGTATCAATCCCAAATTAAGTACTATATTATAAAGATTTGCCTGTTAAAAATATACCTTGTTCTCAGCAGTCAGCTGGCAGTACAACTAAAAGAAATTAAGAAATAAGGCATTATTGCACATAAGATTTAATGTACATAGTGGAAATGTTGTACACAAATCAATTACATCACACATGTGTTGGGTAACAGTTGGGAAATTATTTCACACTTGAAATTTTTTTGTTTTCATTGCATGAAATTCTATAAAGGAAAAATAGATTGCTTTTTTGTTTTATTTATTATATATCCATTAAAAATAGAAAAACAGATGCATTTGTGCAAAATCTGCATAGGTTTATGACTTTCCATTTAAAAAGCAACCTGTACTTACCTTAAAGGCCAGACAGGCAGCTAGTGAGTGCACACTGGATCAAAGAATGCAGTATTTGATTTGTATTTGATGCTCCTTAATCACTTGCTGTCAGGTCTCAGGTCAGACAACTGTTAAGTAAAAGGCTCCATTGTGAGTAAGTGATTTTATTTACAAACTTTTTTTTCCCCCGAATGTCTATGTTAAGCTAATGGCCTCACCGATCTTTTATATTTAGTACTTTGGTATAACTACTGTAACAAACCAAAGCAAGCAATTTATCATGGTTGTAGTTACAAATTATTATTATTATTTTTTTTAAGTTTCACTTATGTAGAAATCAAGTGGTAAATAAAACACTAACACAAATTTGTACTTAGTTGATGATCTTTGTTTAAAATGATATCACTTAAATCTGAAACAAATCAAGATTTAAGCCATACTTGTGTAAAACTGAAAAGCATTAACACGCAATTCACATACCATTTGCTTCAAATATAATGTAATAGCACATTTGAATAACACATTTGAATTGATCATTGCCTGCTAAGAACTAATATTGCAATTAAATGTGCAAAAATAAAGAATTCACAACATTAAAGTTCATAAATAAAGTTATGTGTAATAAAGTGGAATGACACAGGGAAAAAGTATTGAACACGCTAAGAAAAAGCAGTTCTCCAAGGCAAGGTAAGACAAGGAACCAGCTGAAAACTGTAAGTAATTATACCCTCTATCTGTGCAAATTAATATCAGCTGGGTTAGTAAATTGATGGTCTATAAAAAGGCTTTTCGTTACCAAGGTGTCACACAAGAAACATCTCATGATGGTTAAAAGCAAATAGCTCTCCAAAGACCTTCACAACCTTATTGTTGCGTTACATATTGATGGAATCTGATACAGACATATTTCAAAGCTTCTGAATCCTCCAGTAAGCACCATTGGGGACATTATCCGCAAGTGGAAGCAACATCACTCCATCATCAACCGGCCACGAACAGGAGCTCCTTGCAGGATTTCTGACCAAGGAGTCTGAAGAATTATCGAAAGAGTTGTTTGTTTGAGCTGAGATAAAAAAAAAAAAAACGGGGAAAAATAAGAATTATCAAAAGAGTAGCCCAAGAGCCAAGGACCACTCGGAAAGAGCTCCAGAAACACTTGGAGGTAGCAGGTGCCATTGTCACAGAGAAAACACTAGGCAATGCACTCTAGTGCTCACACTCACCCTGCAAGACTCCATTACTAAAGAAAAGGCATGTCAAAGCTCATTTATAGTTTGGTACAAATAATTTGGACAAGCCTATGAAATACTGGGAGAGTGTAGTCTGGTCAGACGAGAGCAACATGTAACTTTTTGGCTGTCATACTACACACCATGTTTGGAGAAGAAATGGCACTGCACATCACCTTAAAAACACTATACCACCAATGAAGTTTGGAGGTGAAGCATCATGGTGTGGGGATGTTTTGCATCACATAGTACTGGCAGACTTCATATAACTGAAAGAATGATGAATGGAGCCCTTTAACGGGAGATTCTTGAGAAGAATCTGCTGCCATCCACCAGGATGATGAAGATGAGACATGGGTGGTCCTTCCAGCAGGACAACGATCCAAAATATACAGCAAAGGAAACTCTCAATTGGTATCAGAGAAAAACATCAAGGTCTTAGAATGGCCCAGTCAATCACCTGACTTGAATCCAACTGAACAAGATTTAAAGACAATATGTTTAGAAGAATGGGCCAAAATCACACCTGAATACTGCCCATTAATTTCTTTATACAGGAAGCGTCTTGAAGCTGTCATTACAAACAAAGGCTTAGTGGTTAGCATGTTCGCCTCACACCTCCAGGGTTGGGGGTTCGATCCCCACCGTGGCAGTATGTCTGTGGAGTTTGCATGTTCTCCCTGTGCTATGGGGGTTTCCCCCCAGTCCAAAGACATGCATGGTAGGCTGATTGGCATGTCCAAATTGTTCGTAGGTGGGTGGGTGTGTGAATGTGTAGGTGATTGTGCCCTGCGATGGATTGGCACCCTGTCCAGGGTTTACCCCTTGTGTGCCCCATGCTCACTGGGATAGGCTCCAGGTTCCTCATGACCCTGAGAAGGATAAGATGGATGGAGTTAAATACTTTTGTCCTTTGTCATTCCACTTTATTACACATAACTTCATTTATGGACTTTAATGTTTGGATTTCTTTATATGTTTGGATTTCTTGAGTTATACCAAAGTCTGGTGAAAATTTAATGTGAATAGCCTCGTTGGAAATATATTTACTGAAAAAAAAATGTTGATGCGTTCAATACTTATTTCCCCCACTATAGTCTGCCATCCTTTGTTTTGCTAAATGTTTTGACAATGTCTGAACAATGAATCAAGTGGCAGTTTCTTCCATGTTTTAGCCAACAAAACAGGTTGGTTTAAATACTTCTCCTGGCTTTCTCCACACAAACACCCTACCATCCGATCAATCCAAGTTAAAACTGGATTCATCTGAAAATGACTTATCTTATATGGTATCTGGGAACTGATCTTGTGCTCTCAACTGGTGGCAGAAATGAAGAAGTGAATTTGACTAATCAAAAGAGCCATGTGATTTACAGGAACTCTGAAAAAGTGGAAGCATTTTACATTGGAAAAGCACATCACAGGGGTTGTAACTCGTGTGTAAATACTTGCTGCATAAGATTTACAGCAAAATGCAGTGATTGCTTCAATTAATATATATCAGGAAAAATATTTTTACCTCCTATTTAAAACAGAAAGGAAAAAAAGAGGGAAAGAAAAAGCAGCTTGAGGCGCACACATACTTTTATACCCAATTTGCCTGAGGACTTGTTTATTTCCGTGATGGATTTTTTAAAATCATTTAAGAGCTGAACTCCGTGTATCTGTGCTATATGCACAAATGATTTCAGCATGTAACGTTTTCAAATTTGAAAGCAAAAATGAAAAGGTACTGTAGGTTTGCTTGATCACATTTAAGCTCTCATTTTTTATCTCAAAACCGCTGCTGCTCATATCATGTGGTCCATGACTGTGATCCATAAACACAGACTAATGCAAATGTACACATCCAGTTTCTTCACCATGTTTAGTCACTGCTTGAAACTCCCATACAGATACTCAATGCAGATAGTCAAATTGCTTTACCTAAGCCTAAATACATTTGCAAAGATGTGAATTAGAAATGATCTCACAGTCAAATGACCTTATAGTCAAATCTAACGTACCTATATGATAAGGCCAAATCTGGATGATATGTAAAATAAGGCACAACACAAAAGCATATTTCCTCTCTTGGAAATAGTATAAGAGAAACTGTACACTGTAATCAATACAACACTAAATCCAAACCACGGTTAAAGTCACATTAAGTAAGTGTGAATTAAACAGAAATTGTGGATTTTCAAGAGTGCTCTATGAGGACTGGACAATAATTTTTTTGTGATTGTGTACAAAATTACAAAAAAAAAAAATAATTAAATAAACAAATTTAAATTCATTTCCTACACCAGTAATATTTTGTATCTTTACAACCCAATTCACAAAGGATTACTTACTTTGTGTCAAAACTGATTACATTAATGTTACATTAAAGTTTGTGAGCTTTCTTGGATGTTCTATTTTTGTGTCAGTAACAATTAAAATATTTTAAAAAACATGAATGGTTATTTGATTGTGGTTTTAAATCCAGACAGGAGAAATGAAAAACAAGCTTTTTTCATTGAATTAATAAATATGAATTTTTATACAATTATAAATTTGATGTCAATTTTATAAATGTATAAACTTGTCAGGAATTATACGTTCCACATATTCATGATGTACATGATATGTTGCACATAAGCTGTTGTTACTGTTGTTATAAAATAAGAACAAAGTTATTTCACATGTACAGATGGACATCATGTACAGATGTTCCATACTTTTCAAGACAGAATGGTTCAGGTAAAATCGGACTGCCTTAAGTGGAGATATGAGAAATGAAAGGATATAATAAATGCATGTATGGATGTATGAAACATACAGCAATGGCTATAGCTAAATGGTGCACTGATGGAATTTACATGAATGTAGAAATAATAATTTTGTGTGTGTGTGTGTGTGTGTGTGTGTGTGTGTGTGTGTGTGTGTGTGTGTGTGTGTGTGCAAATCTGGAATTTTGAGCCCCACCCTGAGCCGACCCAAAACTGGTCCTATGTGCAGATTCAAGTGTGAACATGTCTTTAGTGTACAGTAGAATGTGTAATATTTTGCCAGATCTATTTGCTATAAGCCCTATGTAAAAATAAATAAATAAATAATAATAAAAAAATAAACCAGCAGCAGGCAACACCTGTGTTTTTGTTGTTGTTGTTGTTGTTGTTGATGATGATGATTAATAACTTGATCTTAGATCAGGTTGGGCAACTGTTAGAAATGTTCATTGTAAGTAAATGATTTTGCTTACCAACTTCCCTAGGCTAATGACCCCATTGATATTTTATATTAAGCCCATTAAAATACTAGATCTACTACAAAAAACAAAGCTAATAATGTTATCTCGATTGTAGTTAAGAATGAACAGACTATGTTTTATTGAAAAATATATTTTAACTTATTTTAAATTAACGTTTCAAACTTAAACAAATATCACTACTGGTGAAGTAGTTCCTTTAACTCAAACTTGAACCAAACCCATTTCTATAATGTCATAGAAATACCGGAAAAGGGAACTAGTTAGTACAATTCCTATGAGCCACTGCACCTCACCTGACTATGTCACATGACTGCACCTGATCTTGATTTGGAGTATGCATGGTCATACATTGTGCAAAGATGTAGCCAAAGATAAATGTGCACATTTTATTCAATTAAAATTGTATTAACCTGCACAGGAAACCGAGATGTAACTACTGATAGATTGAAAATATTTAGATCAGCCTTTATTTTATTATAGGTACTGCAAATAAATCTATAACTATTGAATTCATGCCTTACACACATTTGTTAACACAATTTTACAACTGCACATATTGTATATACTGTAACTGGAGATCACAGTGCTAATGATCTAGTGTTTAATGTTACAAACACATTATATCAATATTTACAAATATTTTTATTATCATAGTTTTACATTCAAGTTTTACACATCATTACATTTACATTCTGAACTGCCAGTGCAGTTTCCTCCAGAACTACTGGAGTAAGCCCATTTACTCAGTCCTTGTGCCTGTCATGTCTTGTTTTAATATCATTCCAACCCTTGGACCCAACCCTTACTCACGGAGTACTGTATAGAGGTAAACATCCACTGAGTTAAAATCAAATGTCTAAAGAGTAATACGTATTTAACTGATTAAAAGAGCTGACCAAAAGTTCATCACACCTGATTAATTAAGCATTAAGCTGGTTCACTAAGAAATTAGTTATCAGGAAAAAAAAACTACCTTTGTTTAATAACTCTTTTGAAATGAATGCTAAGCCACAATAAAAATGAAAAAAAGAACTAGCTAGCTAATTCAACAAGAAAAATTGCAAATCTTAATTAGCTAGCTAACAAACTAACTAATGTATAAAACCTTACTATATAGCTCGTTTAATGGTGAATCTAATCTAATTTGATGGAGAATTTTAAAGATTAATATATCATGTGGGAGGTGAATGAGACATCTCATCCAGTGTGAGTCAGTAAATCCAACAAAATACATCTTACTAACAAAAAAAAATAATTTGAATGTACTGTATATAATGTATATGTAATTTAAATGTAAAAATAAATACTACTAGACTAAACAAGGGCTAAAAACAAAAACAAAAAACTAAACAAAAAACCCACAGTTTATGTATATATCATGATCACCAAATCTACTATTACTGTCAAATTGCTACCATTTATACTTGTTGCTGTTAATAGATACAAGTATATGTCCTTATAGAATAGAGTTGAATCCAGTAATGTGAGCTCATGAAGTGACTCTCAGTATAAGTAACTGTAGACAGCGTCTAAAACCCTTGATAATTTTCTGAATCTGTTTTAATTCTGGATCTAGAGATGCCAGAACTTGATGCCGGACTTTAATGACTAACTGTGGTACCAGTGCGCCCTTATACAGTATGTGGTCATTCCTGAAACGGCCAATAGATGGACCCAAGATTTTATGAAATGAAATGCATTCCAAATGACTATCATTTAATCCCAAAAAATAAAAGGCAAATCCCAAATATGCATGTAGCATGTAATTACTACAGAATTGCCCACATGCAAAGAAAATACAGTATTGAACAAAATAATAATGAAAGGCATAAAACAAGTGACTCAGCACACAGCATTTCCTCCTTACATCTTCACAGTCCATGATTCAATCCTGAGCTCAGGTTACTGTCTGTGTGGAGTTTCTCATGTGCATGTTCTCCCTGTTTCCAAATGGGTTTTTTTTTCTGGGTTCCCTGGTGTCCTCACATTGCCAGGAGGCTATTCTAAATTGTCTCTAGGTATGAATGATCCTGTAAAAGTTTGTCTGCATGGTGCTCTATGATGAACTGGTGTCCCATCCAGAGGCTGTATTTGGTGTGTCTCCCAATGCCATTTTTGGGTTTGTTGCATTGCAGAAAAATCAGAAGAGTTTGCTGGAAATGTGAGAACCTACTATAAAACTTGAATACCCTTACAGTGCTGCTTGAGTCAAAATTGTTTGGATTATTTGCAAAGCATTTCATTATAATGACCGTATGAATTTATGTAAACAATTTCTTTCAATAAATTTGGATAACAATTATTTAAGAACAACAAAAACATGCACAATTAATGTACAAGTTTTAGAATATTTTACATATTATTTAAAATACATTTTTAATACAATATTAAATTATTAATTCTGTTGAGAGAGATGTGCATCTCTGTGCACTGTGCATGGTGTGTGAGCTACAGTATAAGGAACAACAGTTCAATGAATGATTTTTAAAAAAAATAGAAATATGCTAGAAATATAATTATATTTTGGAGTTCAGGATTTCAACTAAAATCAACTTCCCATTAGTAAAAAAAATGAAGTAGCTCTTTTCTAAAGTTCCATGAACATTGTTGCCAAGTTCCGTATATGTTATGTATTGAAGATAGATACTGAAATCATAAACGTGGACCACTGTTAACTGTTTTTCCTGAAAAAGACCAAGAAAAAGAGGGAGAATACTTGTACCTAGTCCTATGCCTGAACATTTTGGGATGAGTTTCATGTCTTTCTGTATAGTTTTGAAAACTTGGCAAACATCCCCACAAGTATTAGCAAGCTGTTCATTATGCCCAGTATTAAACAAAAACATCCGTGCTTGCATCCCAGTCTCTAAATCTGTACAACAATAAAGTATTTTATAATCTGCTTGATATATAAGTATAGTGTAAAATTAAACTGTGGTAATATAGTAAAACAATAATAACATTACTATTACTACTACTACTACTACTACTACTAATAATAATAATAATAATAATAATAATAATAAAATGTGTATAGCATTTAATAAGTTCCAGCTCCTGATCACCCTTTCCTTCTGATTGTGTCTAGTTTTCTACACTTGTGCTTTAATCATTTCAATCTATTATGTGGCATTCTGTAAGCCTAATTCCTGAGTCGTCCTGGAATTTCTCTAGTACCCTAACAACTTTCCCCCGTTTGCTCTGGTCTGCATGTATAACCAGTGCCTGTCTGTGAAAGGAAACACTGGTCCTGCACTCTGTTTCACTTCTGAGAATCAGATCTTCTAGCTGTGTCAGAGCTAGATTGAGGATAGCGTTGGTGACGGGAATGCCAGGCCGCAGACGTCTGAGCGCTCCTGAAAAGTTTTGGACTTTGGGAAAAAGGCAGTCCAGAATGCTGAAGTCTAGTGGAGGGACAGATGATATCTGTTTTAGTCTCCTGAGGGTTTGTTCCAGGAAGGACCACCTAATTTCACACTAAGGCGCTTGGCCAATATTTCTGAAAATATCAAACAGTCAACATTGAAAATGTCTCCTGAATAATAAGCTTCAGGTACCTGCTTATTCTTTAACATGAAGTTATACTTTCTCTTTAAGGTCTCAGTCAAGTGACAACAAAACTTTTTGTAGTAATCCACATCCATTGTATCAAGTCTTTGATTGGAGTCAATCAAAGTCTTGATGGAACTCAGTATTTCTGCCCCATTAATCTTCCCTGATCTCCTGTCAGGTTCTTCATCAACTCTAATTTCCTTCAAAAACAAGGCTACCTTTGGAATTATATTTCCAGTCTGTTGCTGCACTTTGAGTTCTAGGACAAGAGGCTTGTGATCTGAAATTTCATTGCTCTGTATTTTGCTACTACACACCCGTCCCATTGCATCGCTGCACATGAAAAACATGTCCAGCCTGGAGTGACTCTCATTCTGACGTCGTGTAAAGCCTCCATCAACAGAGTGAAGGTATGACCAGGTGTCTCTGAGATTCAAAGAAATAGTAAAGTCTTCTAAAATAGCTCTTAGTGAAGACTGTTTTGTGAGAACAGCTGAAGATACCCGATCAAAGCTGGGATCCAAAACAGTGTTGAAATCACCTCCAACCACTAGCACACCCTCAGCTGTTTCCCTCAGATAGTCTTTCAATCTAGCCAAGACATTTTTGTCTGCCTTATGACTGAACACATTAACAAGAGTGTACAGTTCACCATACAGATGACTGAAGAGCACAATGTAACCTCCACTGCAATCCTCATCATGGCAAATGTACTCAAATGGTCCATCATAGCTGATCAGTATTGCCACTCCTTTACTGCGAGAGCTGTGTACAGTGAAGTAGACATTCCAGTTTTCAACATCCAAGATTTGTTAACATGTTGGCCCAACACATGTCTCTTGTATGAAGGCAATATGAGCCTTTAGGGAAATGAGGCTGCTCAACAAATCTGAAAACTTTTGTGGTGGGCTTTTAATGCCACGTGTGTTCCAGGTGACAAAACGGAGCCTTTTTTTCACTAGTGGTGCCATAGTTTATGATTGAACTTCTGTAAATAAAGTACAGAATTTAAAATCACAGATATTAAAAAAATGGTCTATTATATATTATGTTTTGTATATTTAAAGGATCAAAAAGCACCTATTTTAGTTATTTAATATCGGGCCATAAATTTATGAATAAGTTTTGAGAGGTCATTTTATGAACACAGTTCTCTATTCATTGTGTTCTCTCACTGTTTTCAATACATACTCACTTTTTCACTTACAGTATATAAATGAAGAATTGTGTAATTCTGATTGAAAGATATAATTTGGTTCAATAATGATCAATCCCAAAGTAAGTACTATATTATAAAGTTTCGCTTGTTAGAAACATACCTTGTTCTCAGCAGTCAGCTGGCGGTACAACTAAAAGAAATTAAGAAATAAGGCATTATTGCACATAAGATTTAATGTACATAGTGGAAATGTTGTACACAAGTCTATTACATCACACATGTGTTGGGTAACAGTTGGGAAATTATTTCAAACTTGAAAATTTTTAGTTTTTATTGCATGAAATTCTATAAAGGAAAAACAGTTTGCAACTGCTTTTTTGTTTTATTTATTATATATCCGTTAAAAATAGAAAAACAGATGCATTTGTGCAAAATCTGCATAGGTTTATGACTTTCCATTTAAAAAGCAGCCTGTACTTACCTTAAAGACCAGACAGGCAGCTAGTGAGCGCACACTGGATCAAAGAATGCAGTATTTGATTTATATTTGATGCTCCTTAATCACTTGCTGTCAGGTCTCAGGTCAGACAACTGTTAAGTAAAAGGTTTCATTTTGAGAAAGTGATATTGTTTAACTTATTTTTTTCCTAATGTCTATGTTAAGTGTAGTGGGGTGTGTGTCGTGGTTAAAACGTCACCCTTATTAACTATGTGGCCAATAGGCTCTCTCCCTACCACAGTATATAAGTGGTTGTTTAGGCCTCCCAGAATGCGTCATGGTCGAAAACCCGCTCCTTCCTTTCGTTGCTATGGACTACAGAGTGCGATGTTGGGCTACTGAGACTGTGTGCAGGTGTGATGTGCTGCTCACTCTCATTGCGGTGTGCCGTCAAGGCTCCCAACTGTGTAGCATGGTGGTTTAACGTAGCTCCGGTCGGAGCGCCAGCTGTTGCCGTCACAACTATTAAAGACGCTATCATGACTTTCGTATGTGTCATCGTGAGTATCATGTCATTGGATCACGGGTCCTCGATTTTGCATGCGTTAAGATGGGCTGAGTGAGATGTGGTCGTTTCGGTATAGCTCCTCCCCCTCACTCGTGGAGCCACGTTGCTGCTTTGGGCTGCTTGATTCTGTTTGGTTTTGCTGCATCAGTTTGTTTTGCTTTTATTTATGTTTGTCACCGTCACTAAGATCAGTTTTATTGAACTCAACTGTTGTAACAGTCTTTATCAATTATGGTGATACTGCTATGTGGTAGTAGTGGTTTTGGTCAGTCTTGGTAAACTTGCTACCTGTAATCAGTTTGAGCTCGGGGTTATCTCTGTGTTTTTGTGACAGTAAGTTTGTTTTTGTTCTGTTTTATTCTTTTGTTTGTTTGCTTTGAGCATATTGTAAATGATTTTGTGTATTTGTTTTCTCCTTGTAGGAGTTGAGTGCTTCCTGTGGCTGGGAGGGAGTTCTTTGCTGCACCTTAGGCTTTACTTAAACAAGGGTCGTTATTATTGCTGTGTTAATTTGCAGTGAATTTTGTGGGTATAATCCTGATTAGTGGGGTGCTTTTCCCTTTTGTATAGCTGGTCCTGTCGTACTAGCCTGCCCTTCATACAGGAAGCCTCAGTCCTCCTATGATTATTGTTCATTTCTTCTTGTGACTGTTTTATTTGACAAATGTATGACTGCATTGGCTGCTGTTTTTTAAAAATAATTCTTGGCCAGTCTTTTTAACTTCAAAATAAAATGTATTTTTGTATGGAAACCCATTCCTCTTGCCTGTTCTAAGTGGAACGTATTTGTGTGTCTCTATTTGGGTTATTTTCCACGTTTTCTCGGGGTGGCGTAGTTGCTACGAAAACAAGCCACATTGCTACATAAGCTGTTATATTTAGTACTTTGGGATAACTACTGCAACAAACCAAAGCAAGCAAGTTATCATGGTTGTAGTTACAAATTAATATTTTAAATAAAAAAATTAAATATTTTTTAAATATATTTTTTAAAAAGATTCACTTATGTAGAAATCAAGTGTTAAATTAAATGCTAACTGTTACGTTACCAGGTGGGAGGCAAGCGAGGGCCGAGCAGTGACAGAAAGGCGAGGGAAGCGTGAAGCGCAAAGCACACAGTCTGAAGCAATAGAAAGAATCCAAGACGAGATCCAGGAATCGTAAGTCGTAAACGAGGCTAAAGTCCTTAAACCATGAAAGTCCGAAGTGTAGTAGGAAGCTTGGTAACTTACTAACGTTTGGGAAAAACTGAGCGTTACTTCGCGCTGCGCTGTTGTTAACAAGGTCTTAAATAACCTTGGGTGGTGCACAGGTGTTGGCACTCAGTACTCTGGTGAACTTGAGCGCGAGCGTGGCTGGGATATGTAGTCCACGCCGGTTCGGTGGCCGCAAGTTCGCCGTGGTGTAACAGAGCCCCCCCACAAAGGGCTCACTCCAGGAGCCGAACTCCTCCGAGGCTGTCCTCTCCTCTGGGGTGCCGCTCTTTCTGGATGAGCCGCGTGGAAGTTGTCGCGCAAGCTTGCGTCCAGAATATCCCGGGATGGGATCCAACACTGATCGTCTGGGCCGTAAACCTCCCAATCCACCAGATACTCAAGTCCCCCTCTCCTGCATCTGGAGTCCACGATCTCCCGGACGCGGTAAGCTGGGTGGCCCTCGATCTCTAGAGACATGGAATGAGGGGGAAATGCAGCTGTGTTTGGGGAGGTCTAGGCGGTAAGTGACCTCGTTTACCTGTTTCAGGATCCGGAAAGGCCCGGCATATTAGGTCCTTGTTTGCTGCCCGAGAGAGGTGCTCTGAGGTTCCTCGTTGAAAGCCACACCCTGTCCCAGGGCTGATAATCGGGGTGAGTCCCGTGGTCCGCCCTTCGTTTGGTGGTGCGGGAGGCCCGTACCAGCTGTTGATGGGCGCGTTCCCAGACCTGCTCGCTGCGGCGAAACCACTCGTCCACTGCTGGGGAGCTAGTGGTGGCGGCGTTCCAGGGCAATAGCGGTGGCTGATAACCCAAGACACACTGGAACGGGGTTAGCTGGGTGGCGGAATGTCGCAGCGAGTTCTGGGCGTACTCTGCCCATGGCAGGAAGTGACTCCAGTCCTCCGGGCTGGTGGCACAGAAGGTACGGAGGAACCGGAGGATCTCCTGATTGGCCCTCTCTGCCTGTCTGTTGGCTTGCGGGTGGTAGCCGGAGGTGAGGTTAACGGAGACCCCCAGCTTCTCCACCAAGCTGGCCCAGACTCGAGATGTGAACTGGGGGCCCCTGCCGCTCACGACTTCTTCTGGGATGCCGAAGTAGCGGAACACATGCTGGAACAACAGGTCGGCCATGGCGAAGGTAGAGGGAAGGGTCGGCAGTGGAATCAGGCGCAGGGACTTCGGTCCACGACCAGTAGTATAGCTGTGTTGCCTTGTGATTCTGGTAGGTCCGTTGGGAAGTACAGGGCCAGATGGGGCACGGACGTGCGGGTATGGGAAGTGGTAACAATTTCCCAACAAGTAAGGCACGGGGCATCTTTGAGCGGGCACAGGTGGAGCAGGAGGACATTATACGCTGTACCTCCCTGGGCATATGGGGCTACCAATATTTTTCAGCTAGCAGTTTGTAAGTGCGCGGGACCGCTGGGTATCCCGTCGCTCACGTCGTGTGAGCCCAGGTGACAAGCTCCACGCGGTAACATTCTGGCACGAATTGCTTCCCTCAGGGACAGGCTGCTGGGATTCGTGACCTGGGGCGGCGAGCTAGGGCTTGGTCCAGGGCCAACTCGATGCAGGAGGGGGGTACGATGTACTTTTCCTGATCTGCCAGGCCCTCAGAAGAGAGGATGCAGGACTTTATGCCTCAGCCTTTGTGTTCTTAGTCCCTGGCCTGTATGACAAGGTGAATTGGAACCTGGAGAAGAACAAAGACCAGCGTGCTTGGCGGGGTGTGAACCGCTTAGCCGTCCTCAGGTACTTGAGGTTCTGGTGATCAGTGTAGATCATGAATGGATGGTCGGCGCCCTCCAACCAGTGTCTCCACTCCTTGAAGGCCAATTTGACGGCCAGGAGCTCCCGGTTCCCAACATCATAATTACGCTCCGCCGGAGACAGTTTTCGCGAGAAAAAGGCCACGGGGTGCAGCTTGGGTCTGTCCCCGAACCTCTGAGACAGGATGGCCCCCACTCCCGTCTCAGACGTGTCAACCTCCACAATGAACGGTCTGGAGGGGTCCGGGTGTCAGAGGATGGGGCAGTGGTAAGCGCCCGCTTAAGCCTCTCCAGGGCCCCCTGGGCGTGAGAGGTCCAGGCGAGGCACCGAGATTTCCCCTTTAGGAGGGACGTCAGGGGTTGTGCGATCTTGCTAAAACTTCGGATGAGCCGCCGATAAAAGTTCGCAAAGCCCAGGAAGCGTTGCAGCTCCTTGACGGTTCGGGGCGTGGGCCACTCCACCACCGCCCTCACCTTGCTTTGGTCCATGGCGACCCCCTCCGGACTGATGACATACCCTAAAAACGTTATGGTGCGTTGGTGAAATTCGCACTTCTCGGCCTTCATGTACAGCTGGTGTTCCATCAAGTGGAACAGCACCTCTCGGACCTGCTTGATGTGTTCCTTCAGGGACATTGAATAGATCAGTATGTCGTCAATGTACGCGACGACGCAGTGCCCCAATAGATCCCTCAAGACATCGTTGGAACACTGAGGGAGCGTTAGCGAGTCAGAGACAGAAAGGCGAGGGAAGCGCGAAGTACAAAGTACACAGTCCGAAGCAATAGAAAGAATCCAAGACGAGATCCAGGAATCGTAAGTCGTAAACGAGGCTTTAAACCATGAAAGTCCGAAGCGTAGTAGGAAGCTTGGTAACTTACTAGCGTTTGGGGAAAACTGAGCGTTATTCGGGCCACGCTGTCGTTAACAAAGTCTTAAATGACCTTGGGTGGCGCACAGATGTTGGCACTCAGTACTCCGGCGAACTTGATGGGATATGTGGGATATGTAGTCCATGCCGGCTCGGTGGCTGCGAGTTCGCCGTGGTGTAACACTAACACACATTTGTACTCAGTTGATGAACATTGTTTAAAATGACATCACTTGTCTGAACCAAATATTGAAATCTGAACCAAATTAATATTTGAGCCATACTTGTGTAAAATTGAAAAAAAAAAAAAAAAGGAACTCAAAGTTCACATACCATTTGCTTCAAAATATAATGTAATAGCACATATTTCATATGAATTGATTATTGCCTGCTAAGAACTAATATTTTTATATTGACATTCCTATGATTTACGTGCTACTGTTTTTAGAAAAAACATTAAATTATATTGAGAAACAATAATGTAATACCTTTCAGGATCTATAGTATGGTATGTATTTGTAATGTTGTAATTAACATATCTTCTATTTCAGTAAATATTTAAAATGTTATATAGATTCCCTCATTGGGAACTTACCTTACCAGCTTTTAGCAGAACAAGCAATCAAATGAATCTTACTATTCAGATGAGCTTTAAAAACACAAGAGCACGTTACAGGTGATGTAGCTATTGGTCCATACAGCAGTAGTGATTACTCTATGTAATATATGACAGGAAAGGCCACTTGGAGCAAACATTAAATATCAATATCAAATATTCTCTGTCTATACCAAGCTTTTATACCGTGTCTGTTTATTCTGTTTTTTGACTTTACTCACATTTACGACCTCTTCTCTTTGCCCTGTCCTGTTTGTTCTCTTTTCCTGATCACCTGAACTCTGCCTATTATGATTATTGACTTCTGCCTTATCCTTCGTACTTGTTGTTGTTTAATTAAACTGCCATACCTGGACTTGCTTCTGTCTGCGTCTCCAATTCATGACACCTTGACAGAATATATATATGTATATATATACACACACACACACACACACACACACACACACACACAATCACACATATATATATAACTAAATTATAGAATGTAAATGTTATTATATATTCCCTTGTTAAGAACTTGATCATTTTATAATTACACCTATTTTTTTTATAATTACACCTATAATTACACCTACCTAACAGAAAAAGAAAGCAGCATATGTTCAAATGGTTCCAAAAATGTATTAGAATGCACTTACCACAACCAATATGAGATGAGAGGAAGATGATGGGAGAGGAGAACAAGCTCCCTGTAACTCCAACTGTCACAAAAAAGTCACAAAAAAATCAATCAGTGGATTTGAAAGAATTTCTAAGTAATCACATAACACAGCATTTTAATGATTTGTAAATGTAATGCAGCACTTTTACAGCATTGTAAAATGATACAGAGTAATTTACTGCATAAAAACTGACAAAGCACAGTTTTTATGCAGCCAACAAAGCAAAACATCCTTGCTTTGTGGACACTTTTTGTTCCACAAGATGATGCCTTATCAATGTATAGAGTGAAGAAGTATCCACAAACTCGACAGTTCTAAAGTGTTTATGTGAGCAGCTTCAATTTCAGTGACTTGAACCGTCAAGGTAAAGTAAAAACTGTCAGTGCTATGTGAAAGTGTGTATTTCACTAAGAAAATTTTGACATTCAACAGAAGAAAATGTTACAGTGGAATAACAAATTAGACTGTATTCTTACTTCCTGGACTACAAGTGACCCTCAAAGCAAGAAAATGATGTGAAATCAATCCATGGTTTGGAAGTAATCGTTCAGCATGAAAATAAATATGGTATTTTGAGCCCTCTCTGAACCGATCCAGAACTGGTCCTAGGTGCTGACTCAAGTATTCTGCCCAAGTGTGAACACACCCTTAACGTGTAGTAGAATGTGTAATGTAATATGGTATTGACATCTCTCTTTACTATGAGCCTTACCTTAAAAAAACAGACAGGCTACTTAGGAGCCAAATTTGGACCAAAGAATGCAGCAACACCAGTGTTTGCTTTTGTTGCTGGTTGATCACTTGATCTTAGTTTAGGTTGGGCGACTGTTAAATAACAATGTTCATTGTAAGTAAATGATTTTGTTTACTGGAACTTTCCCCTAACTGATCTAGGTTAATGACCCTATTTATAGTTTATATTTAGCCCATTAAAATACTAGATCTACAACAAGAAACCAAATAATATTCATCTAATAATAATGTAATAATCTAATAATAATACTAATAATAATGTAATAATCTAATACCAATACTAATGACGTTATCTTGATTGTAGTTAAGAATGAACAGACTATGATTCACTGAAAAATACATTTTAACATAGTTTAAATAAAAAATTCAATTTTTATGAAATATTTATGAAATTCTTGTGTAAAACTCAAATACATATGAACATCCAGTTCACATACAATTTGCTTAAAAAATGTAATGCCAAGTATTTCATTTAGTGCTAACACACTTAATGCTAATATAAACATTCCTCTATTTCAGTACATGTTATTAAATAGTTTCCTTTTGTTTGGAACTTATCTTATGCACTCAGTTGATGGCAGAACAGAAATATAATAAATATTTACTATTTAATAAATATATACTATAATCGTCACGTGACGATTTCTACTCCGTCTGATGGTGACTGAGGTCATGTTGGGAATAAAATGTCACGCTGACAGCAAGTAAACTGATGAAAGTCATTGTTATTGACTTTGTGTTTTTGCTAATGCTAGCATGCATATGACGTTATGCGCTGTCGTGGCTTATACTTCCGATTAGTAAAAAAAAACTCTAGTGTTATATTTGAGATGATATTACCTTTCTAAAATCCACTCACTGGACCTTAGTGCAGAGTGCACAGTGTAAGTGTACAGTATTTCATTTGGGACACAACTTTAGTATTTACTCTCTGAAGCGTGTTTTCGGAACAGAAGTAACGTAATGAGTAAACATGCCCCATACTGTGCTCAGACCAACTAATCGATAATGAGATTCATTAACAAAGATTTTCATAATTGATTATTATCGATTTTTATCGATTAGTTGTTGCAGCTCTACATGTATGAGGACCCATGTTTTAGTCTCATTATCGACATGTATTACAGACATGTAAACACCTTAATCACATTATTAACGTTGTGTAGGAGTTTTCACTGCATTTTGCAACAGGACACACGGCACACGGCAATGCTCAGTCGTTTTACGTCAAACAAGAAAGCACGGCTGCGTCCGAAACTGCGTACTTACCTACTATATAGTAGGTGTAATACATGGATCTCAGCTACTATATCGTAGATAAGTACGCGGTCTGGGATGCAGCCCACGGCTTCAAGCAGTCATCTATTTGTACGTATAACATGACAAATAATTAACTGCGGTTGAAGCGTTCATAAAAATTAAAAATGAAACACACAAAACTGTATATGGTACCATAATGAAGACGAACTGTATGTTGATACGTGAAATTCTGGAGGGAACTTTGGATGGCGTTGCATGGGGACGTAATGATGTGTGCCGTTAATCGCTCTACATTCTACAACATGTAAAATGGGAACATGAAAGGAGTATTCTAAAAGCAACAAATGTAAACACCTTAATCACAATATTGTCTTATTCAGAATAAGGTCAATAATTAGATTTCTGCTGTCCATGTAAACGTAGTCACTGAGTCTGGGTGCTTGGTCCCTGAAAATGCTGCTTGCAGCTTTAATCGGTGGTGGAAATGAGGATGTGGCAAGTGGGGGCATGATTTAGCAGGAGTGTGGGGGAATGATCGAATGAATGTGGTACACCTGATTATTTGTGGATGGTCATTTAACCATTATGAGGCATGTGTGTGTATGTGTGTTGGCTAAGCTGAACTGAACCCAACTGAACCTAGCTACTGAACAACTCCGTTACGTTACTTACTGCACAGTATAAAGTAAGTTCTATCTGAGAGCTTTCTTGGTTTTCCAGATCTTGCCTTGACTTCCAAATTTCCTCTTAACGACCATTTCTTAATGACAATTCAATCAGTGGAAATTTGTTTCTTTTTTAGATCCTCAGTCAGCTTTTTAAAGGAGCACATGGTTAACAACTGTGTAACAAGTCAATAAATCCTAATGAAACAATTAAAGGATCAGGAAACTTCCCTCTTTCAGCTCAAGTCTAACTCTCAATGTTATTGAAAAACGCAACTTAAATGGGTGTGGATGGTTATGCAAAGAAGGGAGGGGGAGTGGGCGTGGCAGGGAAAGGCAGGGGAGGAAGAGGGGGGTGAGCCTTCAAAACACTCACAATAATCTGTGACAAAAAGTTTGCAGTGGCAGCAGTGCACAGGGCTCTGATGAAGTGCACAGTTCTATCCTCCTGAATTCCCAGGGCTAAATGGAGACACAATGGATAGCAGTGCTCTGCCCTATCCAGCCGAACCATTATCCCCTGGTGTGAATATGGAGGAAAACATAAAACAAAACCAGAGGCAGTGTGGATGGGAGAAGTGTCAGAATGATAGCTAGCTAACAGGCTTGAGCTTTACATGAATGAAAGGGGGAAGAGTCTTCCTTTCAATGCGGACTCTCATTGTATAGTTATGCATGCAACGGCCCATCAGCGCTCGTGGAGCTTTCAGATGTTTGATTAGCTCAAATGACAATTAAAACTGTCATGGTTAAAAATTACACACATACCATATTTGAAGTACCGCATCATTGTGTAGACGCAAACTGCCTTCATGAGCAAGTCAGAAGTCCACCTTTCTCCAATTCTCATAGCTGTCCCAAGAAAACACACTCGAACTCTTATACCACTGAAACAAAAACTTGTGACCCATTTGAATCCCTCTCTCATCTACTACATGAAAGCACCATGTGCTGTCATAATAATAATATGTTGAATTTATATAGTGCCTTTCCAGAGCTCAATGACACTTTACAATACAATGATACATAAACAATTAACAATCATGCGCACACACACACAATGTGTGTTTTGACTATTTGTAAATAGTCAAAACCTTGCAGTTGTGTTGGGGTCTATGTTTTATTAATAGCAAAATATCTTAGACAAAGTGGAAATTCTAAATGTGTGCCAATATTTTTTTTAATTCACTCTGCTTTTGTTGTTTTTGTGTTGAACCTGCAATCTAATGTGTCTTTGTCTGTTTTACTGTGTTTAGATTTTTGTGATGTGTATGTACATACATTTTCTTTATATCTAAGTATTTTTGATTGCCTTTTTATTCATTCAATTATGAAATTAAAGATCAAAATGACTTTATTTCAAGTGAAGTAGAAATTGTGGTTTGAGGCACCTATATTGTGGTCTGGGTGCTATCGTCAATACTAACACCATAACACTATTTAACACCAGACAACACACAAGCAGCTTCAACTCAAAGGCTCTGAACAGTTGATAAGACTCAAGCTAAAGTAAAATAAAAAACTCTATAAGCAGTATTTGATAGTAAGTCATACACTGAGGAAAACAGGATGCTCAACAAAAAATATTTTTTTACTTACAGATGTATGACAAATTAGACCATATTGTTTTCTTCCCGGCATACAAACTTCAAATGATAAATGGATGAACTTGGCATATAAAATGCAGGGAGACGTGTGTTTGCTGTTGATCTCAGTTCAGCTCAGACAACTGTTTTTCACTGTCCATTGTTCAATGTAAGTAATTCTGTTTATTACCAAATGGAATTATTTCCAGGATGCCCAAAAAAATAACCAAATCTTCTGCATGAAACCAAAACAAACGCTGTTATCTGGGTTGAAGTTAAGAATGATTGTGAATGATTACTTTGTTAGACTATTTATCATTGATCATTTAAAAATGCATAATTTAAAATTAAAACAAATAATTATTTAAGCCACACTTTTGTAATACTTTGTTAAACTGAAAAGCATTAACACAAAGTTCACATACCAATTGTTTCAAAATATAATGGCACATATTTCATTAGAATTTATTAATGCCTGCTAAAAACTAACATTTTATATAGACGTGATTTATGTCCTACTGTTTTTTTTTTTTTTTTTTTTTTTTTTACAAAAACATTCAATTCTATTGAGGAACAATAATTTAATAGCATTCAGGAACTGTCACGAAACAGGACAGTTGGCAGGAAGTAAGCGCAGGAGCGCTGTCTTTATTAATAAATCAATAAAACAAAAGCAAACAAGGGAACGCGGTCTATACGGAGTTAGCGAGAAAACATGAGACTTGAGTCCAGGCAGAAAACTGGACATGAAAACAAAGACCGCTTAACACGCTAAACTTAGATGCTACATCGTTAATACTGATACTTCTCACACAGGTATCTAAGCTACAAATAATAATATCGCGCGAAGTGCGCCGCCACCAGAGGGGTTTAAATACCCAACATAATTAATACTAAACATGGACACCTGGGGCAAATTAACGACAAACTCAAACATGAAGCGAACAAACCAAAACAAGAGTCACGTTTCCACTTCACCCAGTTCAGTCTCTAGTAAGCAGCGCCATCTGTTGGCCGTGGCGTAACAGGAACTATTGTAAGGTATGCATTTGTAAGGTTGTAATTCACATCTATTTCAGTAAATATTTTAAATGCTATTATATAGATTTCCTCTTTTGAAAGCTACCTTGTGCACCCACCTAGTAGCAGGCGGCTGTGGCTCAGTTGGTTGAGCGGGTTGTTTACCCACCTGATAGCAGGCAGCTGTGGCTCTGGTGGTAGAGCGGGTTGTCTACTAATCGTAGGGTTGGTGGTTAGATTCCCGGCCCATGTGACGCCACATGCCGAAGTATCCTTGGGCAAGACACTGAACCCCGAGTTGCTCCCGATGGCAAGTTAGCGCCTTGCATGGCAGCTCTGCTACCATGAGTGTGTGTGTGTGAATGAGACACAGGGTAAAGCGCTATATAAGTGCGCCATTTTATTTACCATTTACAAACAGTCACATGAGGTCATACAATTCAGAGGAGCTTGGAAAACATAAGAGCATGTCACAGGTGAAGTAGTTATTGGTCCATATAGCAGAAGAAAGGAAATGATTACTCCATGTAATATATGGCAGGAAAAGCAGCTTGGAGAAAACATTAATGATCACTGTTGGAGTGTTTGGTAACACTTTCTAATTCACACTATTAAAGTCTATAAATAAAGTGATGTGTAATAAAGTGGAATGACACAGGAAAAATTTATTGAACATGCTAAAAAAAAAAAGGCAGTTCTCCAAGGCAAGGTAAGGCAAGGAACCAGCTGAAATCTGTAAGTAATAATACCTCCTATCTGTGCAAATTAATATCAGCTGGGTTAGTAAATTGATGGTCTATAAAAAGGCTTTTCATTAGCAAGATGTCACACAAGAAACATCTCATGATGGGTAAAAGCAAAGCGCTCTTTCTCCAAGACCTTCACAAACTTATTGCTGCATAACACATTCTGAAAACTTCTGAATCCTTCAGTAAGCTCCATTGGGTCCATTATCCGCAAGTGGAAGCAACATCACTCCGTCATCAACCGGCCACGTACAGGAGCTCCTCACAAGATTTCTGACCAGGGAGTCAGAAGAATCTTCAGAAGAGTAGCCCAAGAGAGAAGGACCACTTGGAAAAAGCTCCAGAAACACTTGGAAGCAGCAGGTGCCATCGTCACTGAGAAAACAATAGGCAATGCACTCCACTGATCACGCTCATCCCGCAAGACTCCATTACTGAATAAAAGGCATGTCGGAGCTCATTTAAAGTTTGCTACAACTCATTTGGACAAACCTATGAAATACTGGGAGAGTGTAGTCTGGTCAGACGAGAACAAAATTGAACGTTTTGTCTTCTTGAGAAGAATCTGCTACTATCCAACAGGATGATGAAGATGAGACGTGGGTGGAACTTCCAGCAGGACAACGATACAAAGCATACAGCAAAGGAAACTCTCAGTTGGTTTCAGAGAAAAAAAATCAAGGTGTTAGAATGGCCAGTCAATCACCTGACTTGAATCTAATCGAACAAGATTTAAAGACAATATGTTTAGAAGAATGGGCTAAATCACACAGGAAGCATCTGGAAGCTGTCATAACAAACAAAGGCTTCTCTGCTAAGTATTAAATTAATTTCAGGTACCATAGTCAATATTTTTTTTTGTGTGTGTCATTCCACTTTATTGCACATAACTTCATTTATGGATTTTAATGTTATAAATTCTTTATATTTCCAGATTTCTTAAGTTAATACTGATGTCTGGTGAAAATTTCATGTGAATAGCCTCATTGAAAATATATTGCATCCAATACTTATTTCCCCCACTGTAAATATTATTTGGAGTATGTATGGACATGACAAATCATTCAATCATGTAGCCTGGAATAATTGTTAATGACTTTATTAAATTAAATTTGTGATAACATGCATTGTAAATCATTGTCAATCAATATATATTATATATAATATATTATATATATATATATATATATATATATATATATATATATATATATATATATATATATATATATATATATATATATATAAACATTATTTACTGATAAATTACAAACATTTAGAAACATAAACTAAATATAAACAGCTTTCATTTTAGTTTTGGGTACTGCAAACTATTACATTCTATAAATTCATGTCTAACACACATTTTTAGCTCCATATAGTCATGGTAAAATGAAAGTACATCTTTCTTTAATTATATCACCTTATATCAAGGGTTTTAAGGCCATTTCCAGAGAATGTAATATTCACCATTCTACAGTGAGAATTGAGGATTGTTTACAAATGGACAGCCTTCAAGGCAGTTGCCAAGCTTCAAAGGAGTGGATATCTCAGCAAATTTAGTCCAATGTTTAATACTCAGAGATATAAAGAAAAACTCAAGAGCTATATCATGTGACTATCAGTAAGCACATGAATGTGCCTCTTTAAGCACATTAATTGTTTATGTTCATGACAGCACAATCAGAAAAAGACTGAACAAATATGGCTTTCATTGAAGGGTGGCTATAAAAAAGCCCATTCTCTCCAAAAATGAATATGAAGCACAAGTTCGGTTACCAGATCGCATCTGAAGACACCGGAAACTTTCTGGAACAATATACTTTGAACCAAGATGGAGATGTTTACTATCATGCACAGCACCATGTTTGGCAAAAACCAAACACAATGTGGCACCACAAACACCCCATACCACCTGTCAAGTCTAGTGGTGGAGGGGTGATGATTTGGGTTGGTTTTGCAGCCAGTCTGGGAAACTTGCCATCACTGAGACAAAGATGAATTCCACTTTATACCAGAATATTCTTTAAACAAATGTGAGGCCATCTGTCCAGCAGCTTAAGCTGAACCAAAATTGGGTTATGTAACAGGAAATTGAACCGAAGCACACCAGCAAATCAACATCTGAATGGTTAAAGAAGAAAACGAATCAAGGTTTCGGAATGGCCAAGTAAAAGTCCAGACTTCAACTCCATCGAGATCCCTTGGCAGGATCTTAAGAGAGCTGTGCATAAAGAAATGCCCCCAAAAGGGCCAAAATTTCTCGAACACGATGTGAAAGACCGATGAACTCCTACAGAACATATTTACTTCAAGTTTTTGCTCCTAAAAGAGGTTCTACAAGTTACTCAATTATAGGGTGTATTTATTTTTTCCTACCTGGTTTCTGAATGCTGATTTACGTTTAAGAAAAAAAAAAGCCTAAAAATACTGCCTATTGTAATCTGTTGTTTGTATAGTTTTGTTATTTGTTTGTTTATAGAAGTTAGTGAGGACCACACAATTGTTATTTAGGCCCTGATAAATATAAAAACCTATAAATGAAGGAGCGTGCAGTTTCTTTTTCCCATGACTATACATATATAACCATAAATTAATGATCATTATCTGTAACTGGTGGTTAACATTACAAATACATTATCTTAACAATTATAAATATTTTGTCAGCTTATATAGTGTACATAACAGCTCATTTAGTGATAAAAGAATATATTCAAGGTTCTAGGAGAACACACACATTGTAATCATGAATACACACACAAGCAACTATGTAAACTGTTATTTATTATTTTTATATGTCAATCTCTAAATAATGATTTGTTTATTGATGTAATAATAAAAGAAAAGAATAATAAACATATAGATAGATTGTATATAGAAAGGTACTGAAATGAACAGTAGTATAAAATTTAGTGACAGTAAACTGTTTTAATAGTAGCTTTAACAGTTTGTGTCATTAAGGTAACAGTAGTGAGCTACAGTATATGGCCATATGCAGCATAAAGGCAAGGTTACTTGCTATAAATTAAGAACCGAAGTCCAACTTAATTTACAAGTGTTCTTTCTTTCTTTTTTTTAAAAAGATGAAAACAATCAATTATGAGATTCTTAAGTTCTAATGTAAATAGATATGATATAAATGTAGAAATATATTTAAAATACATCCAGGAAAATAAACATATATTTAAAATATATTGGTAAATATATTTCATAGCCTTTTCCAATATGCTCACAATATATTTTAATTCAGTACTTAATTCAGTAATTAAGTGGACTTCAGTTCTGCAGTAAGTGTGACCTTAGTATTTTAAGGGATCTATCTCCTATTGTGTGCGAAGAAGGAGGGCAGTTTTTGTCTGCTAGGTTTTGCTGCAAAAATAAGAAGCAAGTGCGACAGTCAAAGTCTTCAGAAAAACTGTGGCTGGTTCTGCAAGATGCTCAAAAAACTTACAGCTCATTTTCTTATAAAACTGCACTAAATGTACCGGAGACTACTATTTTTATTTTTATTTTTTTGTCACACCAAATATTGACTTTCTTCCATTCACTACTGTTTACTGCTCTTTACTGAAACATTTAAGTTCATTATTTTGAAGGCATCTTTGCTCTACAGCATTTTTTGCATGCACCTAAAACTGTTGCACGGTACTGTATGTATTGTAAATGGAAGTGTGAGGAGGTTGCACACTTCCATTATATATATATATATATATATATATATATATATATATATATATATATATATATATAATAGCAGAGCAGAGTTCTGTGTTCTGTTCAAAAAGGTTCTTAATTTTCTGCAATATCTATTTTAAGTCCTGAAATTTTCTCAAAATAGTCCACTTGTGATGACACTATCTCGCATACTCTTGACTGTGCATGTATGAGCAGAACTTGTCTTGATAGCAAACACTGGCTTTAGACCTGATCTCCTTACACTTAGGCGTATGACGCTTACCAGGGTGTGCAGCCTCTCCACACTTCCATTTATAAGCGTAAACCATTTCTTCTAGATGTTTCAGAGCCATATTGAGGATAGTATTGGTAAGTGGAAAACCACGTGACAAACGTCTGAAATCCCCAGAAGTGTTTTTTTGAACTTCAGGAAGAAGGGAATCCAGAATGCTGAACTCTGCTGGGGGGGCAGAGGGGATCTGTTTTGTTTTCAAAGAATCAAATCTGTTCCTGAGGTAAGACCACTTGATTTTCTGTGATTTTTTCTTAAAGGTTACAATAAAACGTTTATCAAGTTTAATTTCTGTCCTTCCCTTGAAAGAAGGGGTAATGAACGCACTGAGACGTTTGGCCAGAATTTTGCAGAATATTGAATATTTCATATTGAAGGTGCCACTGTCTGTTTTAAATAGCTCAGGTACCTCTTAGTTCTTTATCATTGTATTGTACTCTATCTTTAAGGTCTCAGTCAGTGGACAGCGATTGCTTTTGTAGTATTTCATGTTCTCCATACCAGGTATACCTGTCAAAGACTTAATGGCACTCAGTATTTCTGCTCCACTAATCTTTCCTGACCTCCTGTCAGAACTGTATGTAAATTCCTTCAAACTTCTGGCAACATTTGGGATCTTCTTTTCAGTTTGTTCCTGAACTCTGAGTTCTAGGACAAGAGGATGATGATCAGAAATGTCCTGTTGCTCAACTCTATTGTCACTCACCAGTTCCAAGTTTACCTCTTGCATGAAAAACATGTCTACTCTAGAGTAACTCTCATTCTGACGTCGGGTAAAGTCTTTCTCAGTAGAGTGTAAATATGACCAAGTGTCTCTTATATTCAGAGATGCAGTAAAGTCTTCTAAAATAGCTCGAAATTGTGAATGCCATGCATATGAAGGTCTCCGATCAAAGCTAGGGTGCAAAACTGTGTTGAAATCACCTCCAACCACTAGCACACCCTCAGCTGTCTCCATCAAATAGTCTTTTAATCTAGGTAAGATATCTCTGTCTGCCTTATGATTGTACACATTAACAAGAGTGTAGAGTTCACCATACAGACGACAGAAGAGCACAATGTAACCTCCACTACAATCCTCATCATGGCATATGTACTCAAATGATTCTTTGTTTCTTATCAGTATTGCGACTCCTTTGCTGCGTGAGCTATGGACAGTGAAGTAGACATTCCAATCTTTACGATAAGGAATTGTTACCAAGTCTGTCAAGATGTGGTAAGAATTTGGCCCAACACGTGTCTCTTGTATAAAGACAATATCAGCCTGAATTTTACGGAGACTGTGCAACACATTTGAAAACCTTTCACCTGGGCTTCTTATACCATTAGTGTTCCAGGTGACAAAACGAAGTCTTGTTTTTTCTTTTTTTCTTTTTTCTTGGGGCATCTTGATTAATGATTGGACTTCTGTAAATAAAATACACAATTAAAATCACAGTTATTTTAATAATTTTTTGTCTATTGTATGTTATATATGTTTATAGCATGGATCAAACAGCATGTCACAGAATTCCCCTCAACTGCTAGAAGCACAACAATGCGCTCTTCTGGGTTTTCAGTGACTTTGTTCACTTTCTACACGTGTGTTTTGTTGTGGTTTATGACTTGTCTCCTCCCCTGTTACATTATTGGATGTCTCCTTCACGTGTCATTATTATTCACAGCTGTTTATGTTCTACCTTTGATTTCATTAAGTATTTAAATCTATCGTGTGCCTTCGTTCATGGCGAAGTATTGTGAGTGTTTGTACTGTATCATGCCTTTTGCTCCTCGTTTTTTTTTCATAGTTTTGATGCTGTTCTAATCCTCCTTTATTGATTCCTGTTTTAGCCTAGTTCCTCCTCTTTCATTTTTGCCCGACCATTTGCCTGTTTATGACAGCGTATGTTGCCTTTCGATTTGGAATTGTATGCCTCTCTCTCTTCAATAAAGCTCTTAACTGCACTTTCATCTGTCTCTAAAACGTTTTACATGACACATCACCTATCTTAATTGTTTCATATCAGGCCATAATTGTTTGAAGTAGTTTTGAGTAGTTTTTCAATACAGTTTTTACTACATACTCATTCACCTTTTTTAGACTTATAGTTGAAAAGGTATATAAGTGAACTGTATATTAGTGAAGAAATATGTAAACCTGACTAAAAGATATCATTTGTTGTTATAAATATCAATCCCAAAAGAAATAGTGTATATACAGATTTCCTTGTTGGCAACTTACCTTGTGCTCAGCAGTCAGCTGGTGGTACAAATTAAATAAATAAAGAAATACATATGTAAGAAGTTATGATATACGGCATTTGTTAAATCTACAGGAATTATTGTACATAGTGGAGATATTGTACACAAATTAATCACATGTGTGTTGGGTAGCAGTTGGGTAAATGATCTCTCATTGTAAGTTGTACAGCTTTCACTGCATACAATTACATAAAGGAAAAAGAGATTACAACTGCTTTTGTGCTTTATTGGTTATGCATCAGTTAAAAACAGAAAACACACATTTGTAGAAAATCTGCACAGGTTCATGAGTTCACTAAGGAGAACCCCCTAATAACGTTTATCATGTTTGTGTACAGGACAATTTGCAATGTAATGGCAATCTTACCGTAAATGCGTTATGTGTTCTTAAGCTTTTCTTCTTATTATTATTTTTATTTTTATTTTTTTATAAGTATTACAAATGTTATTATGTTATTTGCCTCTTTGAGAACTTTGCTCTCAGCTGGTGGCAGAAATGAAGATGTGTTTCAGATGAAGAATCAAATTAGTCGCACAAATTACGTGAAAGTGGAAGAATTTTAGCTACAGGAAACATATTATAGACATTGTAACTATTGGGTAAATATCTGCAGTGAATTATCCATGTAATATATGGCAAGAAAAGAAAGAACAATAGAAAAAGCGGGTTGATGCAGGCGCTGTGGCGCAAGTGGTAGAGCGGGTTGTCCACTAATCATAGGCCTGGATGACTCCACATGCCAAAGTGTCCTTAGGTGTCCGAAGGCTTACATTCCCTCACGCAATCTGTGATCGACTAACAACTGACGCTAAGTAGTGTCTAATCAGCGTGGATCAAGGTCCCTTTCCAGAACCTTCACACTAACTGTCCCTCAGTGGTGGAATAAACTTCCAACCTCAATCTGGACTGTAGAATCTGCCACGATTTTCAAAAAACAGCTAAAGTCCCATGTCTACAGGTGAAAGAATCCAATTTTAGGAACGGGGTTTATATGAGCTTCAAAGGTGAGGGAGGGATCAAAGATGATGCCTACATTTTTTACAGTACTAGTTGGTTTAATGAGAGTGCTATCAATGTCACAACTAAGGTAATAGAGGATATGTTTAGTAAGGGTTGGTGTTCCGATAATAATGATCTCAGTTTTGTCCATGTTAAGTTTTTAAAATTGGAGTTATTTCATTGACACATGCTGATAGTGGACCAGTCTGGAGAGTGGGCGCACATCTACAAGCTCTATAGATGTCACGTAATGGACGTAAAGGAGGTAGGAAGGATGCAAATGCAGATAAAAACTTTATATATATGAGAGACAGGCAGAGAAATTCAAATCGTGAAACATAGACGTGGTCATAAACAGGCAATAGGTCAGGCGATCGGCAAACAAGGCAAAATAAGAATCGAGAATGAGGGCGATAACGAGATCAAAATAACACACAAATCGAGAAACAAACGCTTGGTATATGGAAACTCACATAATACTTCGCAAATATTTAGTGTTCAAACAGTCTCTTTTATGTGTGGTGTGATTGTGTATGAGATTGCATGCAGGTGTGCAAGGTTAGAGTGAATGTGAGTGGTCTGGGAATTGCGATGCATGGCGGCCATATTTGTAGGCTGCAGTGCAGGATGGGAAATGTAGCTAGCTAATAGGCTCGAGCATTTCATGAATGAAAGGGGGAAGAGTCTTCCTTTCAATGAGGACTCTCATTGTATAGTTTTGCACGCAATGGCCCATCGGCGCCCGTGGAGCTTTCAGAGGTTTAATTAGCTCAAATTAAAACTGTCATGGTTAAAAATTAGAGGCATGCCTCATTTGAATAGATGGAAAAGTCCACGGGACTTAGTACCGCATCATTGTGTAAACGCAAACATGAGCAAGTCAGAAGTCCACATTTCTCCAATTCTCATAGCTGTCCCAAGAAAACACACTCGAACTCTTACAGCACTGAAACAAACACTTGTGACCCATTTGACTGCCTCTCTCATCTACAACATCTGTAGTAGGAAAGCACCATGTGCTGTCATAAGAATATGTTTAATTTATATAGCCCCTTTCCAGAGCTCAAGGACACTTTACAATACAATGATACATAAACAATGAACAATCATGCACAAATACACAATGTGAAAAATAAAGAGCAACCAAACACAGAAAAGAAATACACAGTACAGTCACTGAGAAAATGTATTATAACAGATTAGGACAGGTAACACTGAGAAAACAGATACATTTTTAATTGCGTTTTGAACGCAGAGATGGATGTGATGCTGCGGAGAGTGAGAGGGGGAGAATTCCATATTTTAGATGCTACAACACTGAAAGTGTTACATCACAGCAAACTCGAGGCCGCAATACTCAGAGGGCACTGCCGCTTACGGACATGGCGGACGGGGACTACACTTCCCAGCCATGCCCGCGCTCTAGTTCACCTGAGTATTGATCACCAACACCTGGGCAGCTGACGAAGTTATAAGAGGCCTCTTTAAGCACCGCGCCCTCGCGAAGTAAATGCTTAGTTCCTGTGACTTAGTGATAATACCAAGCCTTAGAATTAATTTAGCTTTCCCGGTATTTGGACTTCCCTGACTGTTCTCTACGGTTATGATTCCTCGCTTTTCCCCGTTGGATTATTCGCTGTTATTCATCTGCTTTCCGCGCTTCATCTCACCTCACTCCTGCACTTGCCGCCCTGCCCGTCTGCGCTGGTCTCCAGCAGGTAGCATAACAGAAAGACCTGCCACCCATGGTTGAGAGACAAAATCTAGGGACAGAGAGCACTCCGAGCCCAGAGGACCTGAGAGAGCGGGGTGGGTTGTAGGGGAAAAGCAGTGCACTAAGATAGAAAGGTGCCAAACCATAAAGTGATTTAAATGTGAGCAGTATTATTTTATATTTAATATGAAATGAAACCGGGAGCCAATGCAGTTCAGAAAGGACTGGAGTAATGTGAGCTGAGCGCTTGGTATGTGTGATAAGTTTAACGGCAGACTTTAAAATATATTGCAACCTAGCAATAGAATTAGCAGGTAGACCAATGAGGAGAGCATTGCAAGTCAAGCTGTGAGGAAATAAATGCATGAACCAATATTTCAGCATCTTTGAGGCAAAAGAAGGGACGGAGGCGATTAATGCGATGCAGGTGAAAGAAACCAATTTTAGTTGTGTGGTTTATATGAGCTTCAAAGGTGAGGGAGGGATCAAAGATGATGCCTACATTTATTACTATACTAGTTGGTTTAATGAGAGTGCTATCAATGTCACAACTAAGGTCATAGAGGATATGTTTAGTAAGTGTTGGTGTTCCGATAATAATGATCTCAGTTTTGTCCATGTTACGTTTTTAAAACTGGACTTATTTCATTGACACATGCTGATAGTGGACCAGTCCGGAGAGTGGGAGCAGATCTACAAGCTGTATAGATGTCACGTAATGACGCAATGAAGGTAGGAAGGATGCAAATGCAGATAAAAGCATTATTATATGAGAGACAGGCAGACAAATTCAAATCACGAAACATAGACGTGGTCATACACAGGCAGTAGGTCAGGCGATCGGCAAACAAGGCAAAACAAGAATCGAGATCAAAACAATAACACACGAATCGAGAAACAAACGCTTGGTATATGGAAACTCACGTAATACATGTTGCATGCAGGTGTGCATGATTAGAATGAATGTGAGTGTTCTGGGAATTGCATCCATGGTGGGCCATGTTTGTAGGCCACAATGCAGAATGGGAAATGTAGTCACTGGTATAATATACAGTATCTCACAAAAGTTAGTACACCCCTCACATTTTTGTAAATATTTGATTATATCTTTTCATGTAACAACACTGAAGAAATGACACTTTGCTACAATGTAAAGTAGTGAGTGTACAGCTTGTGTAACAGTATAAATTTGCTGTCCCCTGTTGGCTCAAATTTAGCCTATTACCCAAAAACATTTAAAATTCAACTTAGAAGCCAATACTCACATCTACCTCTGAGACCAGTTGGAGATAGAAAAAATACACCAGCCATGAGTGAGAAGAAGTAAGGGTCCAGCTTTATTGTTCCATTCCACCGCACGAGATCCACATCGATGAGAATTCTCAAAAGTGATCCCCAATACCCTGAGCTTAAGCTCCAGTATTTATACTGTATTTACACACTAAATAACCCATATGTTTCAAGAAGACTATGATCTCACTACCAATAGGGTTAAAAAAGAGCTCATTTACCTTACTCTTATGTTCCAGAAAAGGACTATTCCACTTACACATAGAATTGAAACCAGGGGTTTTAATTTACACATAAAATCAGAACCCAGGCATGTCTAATAACCCAGAAAATAAAAACCCTGAGTTTCTAGTTACTCAGAGGATCAGAAACCAGAATTTTAAGTTACCTAGGGCATCAGAAACTTAGGATAGAACGTGGACAAGACTAAACAACCTAGAGGGACCTTGGTCTTATCGTTATCTCGAGGGGGGGGGCAGCTTGACTCAGCCACCCTTATAAATGGCTCCTCATGGTTCTTTCTTAAAATTAAGGCCTTCCTTGCGAGCCAAGAACCCTCACCATTTGAGTCATGAGTAAGTTTACATTTTCCTGTATTTCTAGATTATAATTTATTTTCATATTTGCACTATATTTCTTATTTTATATATATTTATACTACTTGAAAAGCGGTTTACTGTACTTCCAACTTCTTAATATCATTACAGTTCTACTGTCCTGCATATCCTACTATTCTGTTTTTTTTATAGAGTTTCTCTATTACTATAAGATATTATTAAAGTTATTCATGTGTGTGTATGAGAAAGAGAGAGTGTGTGTGTATGTTGTGTCTACTTGCCCGCCCTTGACTGTACGAGCGTGTGTGTGTGTGTGTGTGTGTGTGTGTGTGTGTGTGTATTAGCCCTCCTCAGCTCAGCTCGTATACCTCTTTTTGACTTTTTTGACTATTACTGCTCTTAAAGATCTTTAAAGTGTAATTCCAATTTGTCAATGTCCGCCTAATCCCGCTTCTATGTGTCTAGGTGCCCGTCTTTTCTTCTTCTCCCCTTTGCTGGATGCTAGGTCTCCCTTATGTTTATTTTATGACATTTTTTATCCACAACATTTCCCCCCTCTGAGGCTATAAAGCCTCATACACTACCTTAATTAAGCGGGTATCTGTGGAGGAACTGGTTCTGCCGCACCCCATGGCCGTCCCCCGCTAGCTGTCGGAGGATTACTCTAACGAAGCCATAATCCCTGCGCCCGTCCCCATACTCAAATGGGTCCCTTACATTAACCACTTCTACGCAACACTGATCCGAATACGAGCTGAGGAAGTTTTGTAGACCTGGTGGGAGACGTGCTAGCATAGTAGATTGGCAGCTGGAGAATGGGCCTTAGGACCCCCCTACATCCACTTTGCGCTGGACATGCGTAGATGTACCTAGCCATAACTCTTAACCCTTAACTTACTTCTCCTTTCAACTATATATATATATATATATATATATATATATATATATATATATATATATATATATATATATATATATATATCTTATTTCGAATCTAACTACCTTGATTATACGTTTGTTTGCCTACATCGATTATAAGTGTGATTAACTGAGTTCCCCTAATCATTCATTACTACTACTACTGCCGTACGTATGAGTGGCCACTACAATAACTAACTACTTGATTGGATCTACACGTCCCTATCTTTCTCAACTAGGCCTGTCAGCCCACAGTTTTGTATTTGTCAGATTCTTGCTTCCCCTCAAAAACCAAACCCCAGTCTTACGCAGTCAGGGGTGGGCGAAAAAACCTCCTACGAGGAAAAATTCCCACCCTGTCAGCACTATGTGCTCGACAGCACCATTCAGCACTTTTCTCATGCCTGAGTGCGTCATATCACAAACATTTTGTAACATTTTATAACAATACTTGACAGTCTGTTGTATGCAGTAGCTCTCTGTATGCTGGTTGTCTTCAGCTCAAGCACTTTACGTACTGTAGAGAGCCACCCTTTGGGGAGAGGTTAGGCTAGCACGTACACCCAGGGTATGGATCTTCACATCTTCTCATCCTGTCTGCCACTGACTGAGCAGACCCCCGTTGACGGCAGCTTCGTACACAGCAGCTTCGTACCGGACCTTCACGTGTTCCCCACCATCTCGTCATTGGAGGATTGAGCATGTTCTTGTTCTTGTAGTCCGCTGCTGCCCTGAAGTCAGCATTCTCTCGCTGCCATTCTCTCACTGCTCCGGGTCTCCTACCTCCGGGTGAACACCTCCCCCCGTTGAGGCGGTGACGCCTCACACATAACACTGCACTCAGCTCTGTTCCTGTGAATATATACCTTCATACATAATAGTTAGTGGTCTCATATATGTTTTTGATTCATCTGCAATTACTCCAGCGGCAGTCCATCATGAGGAACAGACACAGACTTGGGTCGACCCGTAAACATTTCATGCGGTGTTAGATACATATTGCTGTTAGTCTGCATGTGATAGGTCATTAGTGCAAGAGGTAAAGCATCTACCGAAATACGTTTAGTATCAGCACAAATTACGTCAACTTGAGATGGTATGTCAGATCTGGGACCTATCCCTGGTCAAGGAAGAAATTTTCGAGCACAAATATCACACTTAGATTATCCTCCACCGTTACCTGCAAGTGCAGAGATCATTCCTCTACCTTCCCCCTCGCACACTGGCTAAGATCATGGGCATCTATAATACATACAGCAAGAAGTGCAGTCCGAATTCAATTAATCTATTTGTTCGATAAGTGGCGTTCCAATTTTTTTCCTAGAACCTCATTGCATTCAAACAACTCCAAACAGATGACACAATCCATGGGCCTAAACGTCAGAATTTATCTGTATATTTATATATATTAACAATTCTACCCTTAACCTGGTTGCACTCTTTAGTGATAGATTTCAATTCAGCCCATTGGGCAGATCAGGGTGTTCATAATGTTTATGAAATTTCCGATCCGAAACTTTTAAGCTCGAGAAAATGTGAATTTCGGCTAGGCAATCGTGAGTGCTCTCAGTGACTGGCTCCACAGAATTAATTAGGCACTACAACACTACAGTTGGTGTGTTAGGCACACTAACAGGTTTAAGAATTTTAGTTCAGGTGGCACATAGATTAACCCTATATCCCCATATCCTGTTCTTTCAAAATAGAAATGACCTGGTGTGATGAACGTAAGATCAATGTGTGAGAGAGCAATTTTCCCAATGATCCGCACTAAGAGAGCATCTCCAGCCTGGCAATCCTTGTGCCACCAAATCCAATCCAATGTTTTCGATACATAAACTACAGCCCTGTAAGCGCCCCACTCTCCTCAGCCGGGACCCCCCCAGCACCCCCCTTTTCAGTCACATGTAAGACACAGTCTTTGTTGTAGTTTGCCAGCCATAGTACAGGTGCAAAGCATAAGTCCATTCAATGTCAGGCTTGTCCAAAGAACACCCGGATCTCAGGATGTTGTCCTTTAGTGAGCAATCAGTGATCCACTGCAGACCATACTTGATAACGTCCAGGAACATTTGTTGTGCTTTTATGGGGCGGAGGATGACCCCAATCATTTCCTGACGGCCTTGGGAGCGTGCAAGGGAGTCTATGACCACAGAGGAGTACACCGCAGGGGAGCCCACAGCCCCCGAAGGAGACACTTCCAGGTGTACTACTGATCTAGGAATTGTTAAGGGGAGTAACGGCCTTGAGCTTTCACATGCAGTCACTTGGAAAAAGCGCTGATCAATAATAATATCATGTGGAGTGGAATTACAGTTACAGGGTACAATTGGGACATCTTATATATATATACATCTATATCTATATATATGTATTCTATATACATCATACTATAAATAATGGTTAGTGGGTGGGTTGGTTGTATCGCAAAACTTATCGCATTTGTTACCACAGCTTGCTGTAATAATGCTAGACTAAGTGGGCATGTCCTTTCATCCTTTTTCTGAGGATCGAAGATATTGTTTACAGGACAATAGTACTGGAAACTGGAGACAGACAACTGGGAACACACAACTGCAAAACCCATCATTAAATGTTAAATTTATGCATCAGATCTAGGCCTTAAAACGGTGAATATTTATCGTGATTTACTATACCCTGATTTTAATAAAGCAGGAAACTATTAAAAACAATTCAAAATGAGGAGTTCAGTTTTTAACGTGTTAAGACTTCTGATGTTTACAGATCACTCAAGTTCGATATAAACACATCACAAGGCCCTGATTGTGTGGAGTCTGTATTTCTAAACTTAGCAGTTGATATTATTTCATCTCTTTTAACTTATCATTTTAATCTTTATTTGACAATGGGGTTATACCAGAAATTTGGAAATCAGCTTTCTTTTTTATTTATTTTATTTTATTAAATTAAATCAGGGACATCCAACTATATTAGATCATTACAGTCCAATAATAAAGCCTCCTGGTCTATGTCCCTTGTAGAAAGCTTTTTCAGTGAACCGTTCACATGTTATCAGTCTGCAAAAAGTCTAAGGTCATATAAACGTATTAGCACAACTGTTGTTTTGAAAGTCTTAAAACAATGTCACGGTACCCTCTGCACTTCCCTGTCTGTTGATTTAGAAGAGGCTCTCAACACAGTGAATCAGGAAATATTGCTGCAGAGATTAAATAATGTTGGTCTATCAAATCATTTAAAAATTACTAAAGTAACCTACCTCTACTGTTCTAATCACACAAATAACACCTCTCATAAATTCCACTCTCATGTTTAGTTAATCTGTAAAATAGTTCTAGTCTGTTTACTTCAACAATACAATCCCAATTGGCAATTATACATTCTTATCCCTTCCTGATTTTCATTTACCAGAAAGATATTGAGAAAGCAGAACAAAATTCCTTTTAGTCTAAAAATTTGTGGAGTACACTAACCTAACATATTAATATCCCATCTGTGCCAACGTGATAATTCCAATAATAGAGTAAATGAGGTTGAGATCTCTAGATATGTATTTACAGTCCTCTAGTCACTTTTATCCCCCTTATTACTATTCAAAACAACCTAGTGAGTTTGGTTTTATGTATACAACAATAGTGTTTAGTCTAACTGGACATGCATGTACCCCTTTTAACTCTTATTAACTTATACCACCCTCAAAATATCACTCAGACCCTACATACATGACATTTAAATGTCGCTCACTTTGGAGGAATGTGAATATGTATTTAACTTAATCTAAAATAAAATTTATCGTCTATGAACTTTATTTCAATTTACCAATTCACCAATTTACTGAGCGCCCAATTGTGAAAGGCATAAGATTCGTCCTATAATTTTATCCATTTCATTTAAACTGTATTTGACCATATTAAGGTAGTGTTAAATCTACTCATATCACAAACCACATTTCCCATCCTGCACTGCGGTCCACAAACATGGCTGGCTGCCATGGACTGCAATTCCCAGATCACACATACCTGCATCCAGTTCTCAGCTACCTACCGTTTACCGACTTATCAATTCACTTCACAGATTGTGTAGTATATGCTCTATTTCTCGAGTTTGTGACCACTGCTTTGTATTATTTAAATACGGCAACTCGTATACTAACTCGTATACTTTGTATGACATATCCATAGCACACCGAATAGCATATATGTGTATATATATATATATATATATATATATATATATATATATATATATATATATATATATATATATATATATATGTATATATATATACACACATACCCATACACATACATACCCACACCTATATATTTGCATATTTACACAACTACTTTATTCTATTCACCACTCTAAGGTTCAGAAGAGAAACAAATCACTTCAAACTACACTATTGTAACGGGACTATACTTAAACTAACTCCCAAACTCACATCAGCACAACATGTCGGCAAAAGGAACCATTATGCAAGGCTGCCTACTCCTGATACTCGTACTCCCTGCAAAACCTGACTTCCACATTAAGTAATCAAATCATCACCTTATTCTAATGTTACGGATTCAGATATCACATCTGTAACAGGTGTACAACACCTTACAAAGAATTTAAAATGTGCAGACTACTACTGCCATCTGATCTTACTAATTACTTATCATACTTATCATTGGACATATACAGCATTTAAAGAGAAAACATGCAGAAATTATTCAGCATTATGCAACATGAATAACACACGCCAGAAGAATTCGCATTTACACTGCTTAAGATATTGTACAGATACGTACCCGTATAGACATCATCGATACACAAATTAGTTATGGTTATTCCAGCTCTTGTTAGCGAGTCAGTTCATGAAGGTAGACTGCTCTCTAAAACCAACTGTTTAGGCTCAAAATTATCTCAACAGGGAGGATGTAACCTAGCCTGATACGGACCACATTGTGATCAGCCAGAGACTGTTACCTCGGGTCGGGTATACATTTCAGGTTTTTTTTTATTAATATCACTCGCAACGAAAAGGTTCACATGTCAATTTTATCATTAGTCAGGCCAATGACTATGCCAGTGCAGAAGAAACTATGTGGCACAACGCACAACACATAAACTATTATTAAAGTTCTCTAAGGACTGATAACATCAAGACATACTGATTGATTTTAATTTTTACAGGAATATATCCACGTATATATATACATTGAATCTTTGACTTTAATGTAGAGCGTGAGATAACTAAAGGATTGGAAAAAAGGGGAAGAAACAGAAATCGTGCTAGGTGGTTTAGATAAGCGTCATCATTCAGTTTACAAACAGGGAATCACACCGAATTCCAACTACAGTTAAAGGAAGGCCGTGGAGCACGCAAGCTGTTGACCTGTCACAATCTATATATAGGACTGTATGCAGTCAGGGGTATGATCAGTAAATTATACAATGAAGGTATGTCCTTCTGAACATCACCATCTGGTCAGAAAAAGAACAGGCACGCTCTTAGCCCTGTGATATAAGGCACCCTAACCCCTAGCTACTCTGCTGAACCGGTGTTCTCTCAACCCGATGGTAGGGGAGTGTGTAAAGATCCCTGAGGACACCGGAGCTCAGGAGGTATGCTTAACTGTACCTCAAGGGCCTGCAGCATATCCAAATCAATAGTGCTCATAGGCATGGCGGGGTCATCAAGGTTATCAGATTGCCAGAGGGTGGCGAGTGTTGATAACAATTCCTCCTCTGGTGGGGTTACTAGCGGGACGGCAGCTACGACTCCCGCTTCAGCTCGGGGCGAGATAACAGGGTCAATATCATCGTATGGAGAGGAGAGGAGCGATGAGCCGGTTGGGCTACCGGCATCCGACTGGGCCGGTCTATCCAGCACTTCCACAGCCTGTCGCTTAGCCTGGGCTCGAGTGCCGTAGGCCGGACCCATAAATGGTTAACACCTCCGTCTCCATGGGCTGCCCTGTAGTGGCAGGGCCTGGGGTTGTTGGTCCTCGCCGTCCCGTACCTGCTCCGGCACGGACGCACTGGTTCAAGTGATACCAATGATCTCTCCCTTCAACTCTCACAGCCGAGGCTGTTGCAGCGACCACAGTGAAGGGTCCTTCCCGACGTGCCCCGAGGGGGCTCTTCCTCTTAAAATTACGAATGTGTACTCTATCCCTGGGTGCCACTAAACGTACATCCTCCCGTACACCGTCCCCACCATGGATTGCTTTTCTAACCTGTGAATATAACTGTCTGTGGATTTGAGTGAGGATTTGCATATAATCCTGCATTTCGCCCTCCAATTGGGCCACAGACGGCTCTGTGTATGGACCTTCGGTGTATGCCATAGGCATTGGGCGCCCAGTGAGCATTTCATGAGGAGTCAAGTGCGTCATACGATTGGTCTGTGATCGTATCTTCATCAATGCCAGTGGTAAGGCTTGGACCCAGTTTAGGTGTGAGTCATCGCATATTTTTGCCAATTTATTAGTTAGGGTGCGGTACCCTTGATCCATCGTGCTTTGGGACTCAGGATGATATACACATCCTAGCTTATGATCAATCTTCAAGGCCGATGCAACATTCTTGAGGACGTTATTTACAAAGTGGATGCCATTGTCTGAACTCAAAAAATCAGGGATACCGAATCGAGTTATGCCCTCACAACATAAAAATTTAGCGGCGGACTCCGCATCCTCCTCAGAAGTAGCAGTCACCTCCACCCACCGGCTGAAGCGGTCCACTATTACCAGAAGGTAGCGTTTCCCATCTACCTGGAAGTCCGCTCCCATGTCTATATGACTCATCATTAGATGCCGAAACGGTCCCGTCGGCGGGGGAATATGTCGTGAGGTTCTTTCTCACGTTGTGGTTGATGCACACAGCACATGTGTTCAACACTTGGTCCACCTGTGAGGCCAGCTGAGGGGACCACCACTCCTGACGGATTTTCCGGATCATTTCGGCCTTATTGACATGATCCACGCCATGGGCTTCTTTGATCAAGCGTGGGAGGAGGCTGACTGGGGCTATACACAACCCTTCTACACTGCGCCATATCCCCGTACCCACCTCTTTTTGAGCCCCCCGTGCGGGCTCCATTGTGTCCCTGTGGATGCCGCAGCCGGCTGCTTTCCCCTTCCTGAGTTGGGGACCTCACCCGTGCAGGCCTTGTGGCAGCTTTCGCAAAAAACAGTATATTATTATTCTCATTTTTGGGGCTTTTACCTAGACATCACATTCGTAATTTATAGAATAAAAATAAAAGGTCCAAATGGACTAACTCACTCATTTCTCAATAATGGCCCGACAATATACACTTTCCTCCCACCTTCAGTTTTCCTGTTCCTGAATCACACAATCTGGGGAATGTTGTTATATATTACAGGTCTAGTAATTCTTAGTTACACAATGGGCAGTCGAACAGATGTCTAAAATATGTGCCATGTTCGTGCATGCTCCCCAAAATTTTTAACACACTCATACAGCAGTTATTGATACCAAATTAATTATAACACACACACTCTCGCTGACTCACCGAAAGTATGTACCGGATTCAAAACATTCGAAGACCGCAAGATATCTCACAATGCTCTGCATTACCAAGCTCACTCTGAAGAGCACACACACACAGAATTGTCTTTCCTTGCATTATTTTATTTATTTTCTCCTTTATTTATTTATTTATTTTTTTCCTCCCTACTTCCACACAGACGCGCAGATAAGAACAGACAGGAACACACACGTACACCCCTTTCTATCAACAACGTCGGCAAGCTCACATGCACACATTGTGTCACACACTCTTACACATATTTAGTTATTACATACACACCATTGTGGTCTCAGAATATAAAGCGCCTTCACACCAGCTCCGCATGTATGAAGTTTACAGTCACATAAATTAAATACAACTTTTTCAAAAAATTATTATTATTTTCTTTTTTTTTTCTCTCCCTAAATCTTATCCAACTTATCCAACACACATACCTCTTTATGTATGGAGCTCATGATCAGAGCACTAATAAATACATTTCTCCCTGTCTCCAAAACTTACACGCTCTCGCTCTCACGCCGCACTCATATTATAAGCACATATATTATAAGCACACACATTTGTTAGTACATATTCCATTCATACACCGGGCATGCTGTATTGCACGACCCGGACCTGGGCCCAGGATTTATTCCCCACTCTATCCAGCCCTGGAATCTAATCTATCTATCTATCTTTTATCTAATCTTTTTCCAGCGGTATTAGGGGTGCCAATGCAGCCGCCACTAGACTGCTAGTCTAGTCTAGTAGCCGGTATCTGGGGTCTGAGGCCTCATTTTCCACCTGCTTTCTATCCCAGCCCTGGAGTATTTCTCTATTTCTCTTCTCTTTTTTCTACCTTTTTGCCCTTCCTCCAGCGGTATTGCAGGACTTTCACTCACACAACACATATACCATTTCCTTATTACAATTACAAAAAGTACAATTTTCTACAATCTACACTTCTCTTACCTCTTCTCACTCACTCAAAGTTCTTTTGGAGACCCACTTAGTCCTTCTTCCCACCCCGGGGCTTCCCAACAGTAACAACAGACCACTAAAACAGAGCTTTGAAATAACAGGCGTCTGCAATGCCTTTTCCTATACGGCCTGTCTGTTGCTTAGAGAGCGAAGTCCCACGGGAGAGATTCCAGACATATAGATCTTAGCCCAGTCCCATCTGGGGTGCCAAATGTTGGCTCAAATTTAGCCTATTACCCAAAAACATTTAAAATTCAACTTAGAAGCCAATACTCACATCTACCTTTGAGACCAGTTGGAGATAGAAAAAATACACCAGCCGTGAGTGAGAAGAAGCAAGTGTCCATCTTTATTGTTCCATTCCACCGCACGAGATCCACACCGATGAGAATTCTCAAAAGTGATCCCCCTACCCTGAGCTTAAGCTCCAGTATTTATACTGTATTTACACACTAAATAACCCATATGTTTCAAGAAGACTATGATCTCACTACCAATAGGGTTAAAAAAGAGCTCATTTACCTTACTCTTATGTTCCAGAAAAGGACTATTTCACTTACACATAGAATTGAAACCAGGGGTTTTAACTTGCACATAAAATCAGAACCCAGGCATTTCTAATAACCCAGAAAATAAAAACCCTGAGTTTCTAGTTACTCAGAGGATCAGAAACCAGAATTTTCAGTTACCTAGGGCATCAGAAACTTCGTTTTTCAGTTACCCAGAGGATAGAACGTGGACAAGACTAAACAACCTAGAGGGACCTTGGTCTTATCGTTATCTCGAGGGGGGGGCAGCTTGACTCAGCCACCCTTATAAATGGCTCCTCATGGTTCTTTCTTAAAATTAAGGCCTTCCTTGCGAGCCAAGAACCCTCACCATTTGAGTCATGAGTAAGTTTACATTTTCCTGAATTTCTAGTTTATAATTTATTTTCATATTTGCACTATATTTCTTATTTTATATATATTTATACTACTTGAAAAGCGGTTTACTGTACTTCCAACTTCTTAATATCATTACAGTTCTACTGTCCTGCATATCCTACTATTCTGTTTTTTTATAGAGTTTCTCTATTACTATAAGATATTATTAAAGTTATTCATGTGTGTGTATGAGAAAGAGAGAGTGTGTGTGTATGTTGTGTCTACTTGCCCGCCCTTGACTGTACGAGCGTGTGTGTGTGTGTGTGTGTGTGCGTGTATTAGCCGTCCTCAGCTCAGCTCGTATACCTCTTTTTGACTTTTTTGACTATTACTGCTCTTAAAGATCTTTAAAGTGTAATTCCAATTTGTCAATGTCCGCCTAATCCCGCTTCTATGTGTCTAGGTGCCCGTCTTTTCTTCTTCTCCCCTTTGCTGGATGCTAGGTCTCCCTTATGTTTGTTTTATGACATTTTTTATCCACAACACCCCTCAAAATAACTCAACACACAGCCATTAATGTCTAAACCGCTGGCAACAAAAGTGAGTACACCCCTAAGTGAAAATGTCCAAATTGGGCCCAATTAGCCATTTTCCCTCCCCTCCCCACACTCCCTCATACTTGTCACTGGAAGTTCAACATGGCACATGCCAAATAATATAATTAAATAATTAATTCATTTAACTCCATCACACATTTAAAAAAAGGCTTTCTGTCAGTTTTAACAAAAAGGTAAGTCATGCCACTTCAAAATATGATATAATTTTTTTTTTTTTTAATTTAATGTCATTTGTAAATAGTCAAAACCTTGCAGTTGTGTGGAGGTCTATGTTTTATTAATAGCAAAATAACTTGGACAAAGTGGAAATTCTAAATGTGTGCCAATATTTTGAATTCATTCTGCTTATTTTGTTGTTGTTTTTGTTTTGGACCTGCAATCTAATGTGTATGTGTCTGTGTATGTTTTACTGTGTTTAACTTTTTGTAATGTGTACGTACATACATTTTCTTTATATTTAAATATATTTGATTGCCTTTTTATTCATTGAATTCTGAAATTAAAGATCAAAATGACTTTATTTCAAGTGAAGTACAAATTGTGGTTTGAGGCACCTATATTGTGGCCTAGGTGCTATTGTCAATACTGACACCATAACACTACTTAACACCAGACAACCCACAAGCAGCTTCAACTCAAAGGCTCTGAACAGTTGACAAGACTCAAGTTAAAGTAAAATATAAAACTCTATAAGCAGTATTTGATAGTAAGTCATACACTGAGGAAAACAGGATGCTCAACAACATTTTTTTTTAACTTACAGATGTTTGACAAATTAGACCACATTTTTTCTTTTCAGCATACAAATGAACTTCAAACTATAAATGGATGAACTTGGCATTGTAAACAAAAAATATATTGTATAGTATATTAAATGCAGGGAGACATGAGTGTTTGCTGTTGCTGATCTCAGTTCAGCTCAGACAACTGTTGTTCACTGTCCAGTGTTCAATGTAAGTAATTCTGTTTATTACCAAATGGAATTGTTTCCAGGATGCCACTAAATAATCAAATCTTCTGCATGAAACCAAAACAAACGCTGTTATCTGGGTTGAAGTTAAGAATGACTGTGAATGATTACTTTGTTAGACTACTTATTATTGATATTAAAATCATTTTAAAATGCATAATTTAAAATTAATACAAACAAATCATTATTTAAGCCATACTTTTGTAAAACATATGAACATCCAGTTCACATATCAATTGTTTCAAAATATAATATAATGGCACATTTTTCATTAGAATTTATTATTACCTACTAAAAACTAACATTTTATATAGACATTCATATGATTTATATGCTACTGTTTTTTTTTTTTTTTTTTAAGAAAAACATTCAATTCTATTGAGGAACAATAATTTAATAGCATTCAGGAACTATTGTAAGGTATGCATTTGTAATGTTGTAATTCACATCTGTTTCAGTAAATATTTTAAATGCTATTATATAGATTTCCTCTTTTGAAAGCTACCTTGTGTACCCACCTAGTAGCAGAACAAACAGTGACATAAGTCATACAATTCAGAGGAGCTTTGAAAACATAAGAGCATGTCACAGGTCAAGTAGTTATTGGTCCATACAGCAGAAGAAAGGAAATGATTACTCTATGTAATATATGGCAGGAAAATCAACTTGGAGAAAACATTAATGATCACTGTTGGAGTGTTTGGTAACACTTTCTAATTCACAGTATTAAAGTTTATAAATAAAATGATAATAAAAGTGGAATGACACAAGAAAAAAAGTATTGAACATGCTAAAAAAAAAAGCAGTTCTCCAAGGCAAGGTAAGGCAAGGAACCAGCTGAAATCTGTAAGTAATTATACCTCCTATCTGTGCAAATTAATATTAGCTGGGTTAGTAAATTGATGGTCTATAAAAAGGCTTTTCATTACCAAGGTGTCACACAAGAAACATCTCATGATGGGTAAAAGCAAAGAGCTCTTTCTCCAAGACCTTCACAAACTTATTGCTGCAAAACACATTGATGGAATCGGATACAGACGTATTTCAAAACTTCTGAATCCTCCAGTAAGCACCATTGGGTCCATTATCTGCAAGTGGAAGCAGCATCACTAAGTCATCAACCAGCCATGCACAGGAACTCCTCGCAAGAATATTCAGAAGAGTCAAGGGTCCTTGGCCCAAGAGCCAAGGACCACTCAGAAAGAGCTCCAGAAAAACTTCTGTGTTTCACACAGGTGCCATCGTCACAGAGAAAACAATAGGCAATGCACTCCACTGCTCACGCTCATCTGCTCAAGACCCCATTACTAAAGAAAAAGCATGTCAAAGCTCGTTTAAAGTTTGCTACAACTCATTTGGACAAGCCTATGAAATACTGGGAGAGTGTAGTCTGGTCAGACGAGAGCAAAATTAAACTTTTTGGCTGTCATACTACACCATGTTTGGAGAAGAAATGGCACTGCACATCACCCTTAAAACACCATAGCAACAGTGAAGTTTGGAGGTGGAAGCATTATGGTGTGGGGCTGTTTTGCATGGTAATGGCAGACTTCATATGATTGAAGAAACGATGAATGGAGCCCTTTACCAGGAGAATCTTAAGAAGAATCTTCTACCATCCACCAGGATGATGAAGATGAGAAGTGGGTAGAACGTCCAGCAGGACAACGATTGAAAGCATATGTAACCCAGGGGTAAAACTTTGATATAAATAAAAAAATAAATAAATAAATAAATAAATAAATAAGTCCTGAGTGATTATTAGTATCATCCAATACGAGGTCAGGGTGCTGTTAGGACATCAGCCTGTAAGATTGAGAGTTGTTACATTCCAGCCAATGGGATGGCTCAGCCCGCCTCGAGATAGGAAGAGACTCAGTAGTAACTGAGGCATCGTATCGGTATCTTGATTCTGCTGTTACGGGTATAAATTACCAACAGTGTAAAGTGCCACGAGAGAGTCTAATTTGGAAGGCATGCTAGAGTAATGTGCCGTTCTCTTGCACTGGTGAGTTTATATCCATCAACTTATATGCGACATCTGCCATTTTAGATTATTAACCTCAGTATAAACGGCACTAGCCGCCACACCTCGTGTATAAACGGTGCTAGGCGCCGCACCTCGTGTTGCTGTATGCTAGCTGTAAGCTGTAAGCTAATGGCGAAGGTGCCTTATCTTCGTTAATATGTTGCGTATATATTAAATGATAAATACAGGATATTTAATGGTATTCTTTACTTAGGACTGCTACCACAGGTAAGTGGAGTAGCTCCATTGAGATGTATGTTTTAATTGTATTTTTTGTCAAATGTTAAATTGAGTGTAGTAACTGTTACACCTTGAGGCCTAGTAACTGTTGAAACACTGATGTTAGTGAATATAAGCGGATAGCTAGTTTTCAAGCCCTACATTCACGCAGTTAAATTATTAAGTGTATTATGAATGTGGTTACTGAGTTACTGATATTAACTCCAGTAATGCTGACCATGTTAATAGTCAGCTGTTAAGTCATTTTATGTGACCTATCTCATGTAGGTCAGGTTTTAATGTTGGGTTCAGATGTTGATTGACCGTGGATACGGTGGAGTCTGACCCGTCAGCGAAGATTCTGGAAAACCTCGGAGAAACTGTTCCAGTAATGGATGGGTTGACCCCATCTTGGGTTGACTGATGGGTTGACCCCATCAGTAATGGATGGGTTCACCCCACTTGACCTAGAACCTGATTGCAGCTAGGAGGTTGCAATTTCGGCACACTGTGCCGAGAGCTTTGATTTATTTTTCCCTTGGCCCAAGGGATCAGGTAGAACTGTGTGCACATTGACACTTGTTTCCTTTGGAGGAGGACACTCAGAATGCACTGACCCAGTACTTGGTAAACCGAGAGACTGTGAACTCTGTCTCACCAAGACTCGAGTTTAGTTAAGTTAGTAGTTCGATGTGATCTGATTTGAGTACCACATTGTTTGAAGGATGTTATGTTATATTAATAATTGTGTAGTGGACATATACTGTGTTCTTCTGATAATTGTTTAGTGTGTAAGTTTGGGATTCTAATTTTTTATTTATTTCATTTATTTTATTTCCTTACTGCTATATTTGTTCCTATTGGTTATTTTCTATAATATACAAAATTAACTTTATTTGTGTGTCTGGCGTATTATTTCACTGTGTAAGGGAAATAGCCCGGGGAAGAGCGGAGCACATGGTTGTAGTGATACAGTGATTAAGGTTTTATTCTTCTTACTCGGTGCTGTCTGCAGTGAGGAGGCGTGTGGGGGTGTGGCTGGCGTTGCGACGCTTTCGAGGGCATGTCGGGATTCCCAGGAAGTGTGTGGGGGTCTCCCGTGCCGTCATCCACCGTCGTGTGTGATCTCACCAGCTGGTGTCTTCGTCCGCACCCGAACGTGGTCTGTGAGTTAGTACTCTCCCTCGCACAGGCGGAAGAGCGTCCTCTTCTTCCCCGTCGCCTGAGTGGTGGAATTCTCTCGACTGACTCCCCAATCGCCGGCCGGAGTAGTGTCGGCAGTTCCGCCCCACCGTGACGGTCCTTACAGCTGATGGTGTGTTTGGGGCGAGGCTGTCCACTTCATGCCTGTGCGGCAGTCGGGAAGGAGCAACTTTCTTATCATGCGCGCCGGCTGTCGGTTCGTCGTGACAACTGTCATCATCCGACTCGTGGCTCCACTGAGTGAATCTATAGTCTTTTGATCTGGCCCAATACTGACCATCTAGGTATCTCGACTACTCATTACGGTCATCACACACTGTAATACCCCAATAAATGACCCGCCCTCGACGAACGGGTTACATAGTAAATTGTGGCGAGTGCAGCCAGGAGCCAATAAGACGTTGGATTATGACTGTGGAACGCCATACCTTGTGTCTTTTGATAGTTTTCCACGTAACTTTCCACTGTTGCTGCATTATGGAGATAGTGGATAGGTTAGGGGTTAAGCTGCCCAATGCGGTAATAGTGAGTGGGTTACCTGGGTTAGATAAAGAAGAGTCTATCGTTAACGATCTAAAACAGTACGGTTCCATTGCTAGGTCTTTAACAGTAGACGATAACACCTCTGAATTTCATAAGAGCCTCATAGTAGAGTACACCTCGGGGATAGCCCTACAAGCTCTAGGACCTCTGTGCCTGTATGTTCATACTCTATCTGATGATCCCGAGTCTAAGTGTTGTGTACAGACATTAGCTGATATCTATGCATAGAAAGTAGGGGCCAATGCCATCATTACTTAAATGAGATAAAGGGAGTAGCTAAGCTAAATGGGAAGGACTTTGGGGAAGTGCTTAGAGAAGTTATGTCAAAGTTAGCGGTCTCCTTCGATGCCATGGAGCCAAGCATACTCTCCAGCCCTCTCCAGCTCAAAGCTCCTGACTCAAGAGAGAAACCCTTTTGTGATGTTGACTCTCTGCAATCCGCAGGCGAGGATTTTTTCCCTACCCGAGCTACTTTACTTGACACCGATCCCAAGTTGACGCTTCCCAGCTCAATGCCAGAGAAGCAACAGACATTACAGCCCTGTGATCTCAATCCAGCAGAGGTGCAGTAGGTTGTAATAGAACACATCGTTAAGAGCGAAGACAAGGGCAAGCATGCTTATTCTGCTATAAGACTAAGATCATTTTCCGGGAAGACACCCAGACCATACAGTGAAATGGACTTTGACACTTGGCGTTCTCATGTGGACTTGCTTATGCAAGACGATTTAATCTCTGATCTCGATAAGACAAGGAAAATACTCAAAAGTTTTCTTGCTCCAGCATCTGATCTTGTCATGCATCTTGATCCTGCCTCTCCATCTACAAATTATTTGTTATTGCTGGACTCTGCTTTCGGAACTATGGCTGATGGGGAAGAACTGTTTGTCCGTTTCATGAGCACTTCACAGGATCATGGGGAGAAGTCTTCTGCTTATCTGCAGTGGCTTCAGATGGCCTTCAACCTCACTGTACGGAGAGGGGGAGTGCCAAGGGGTGAGGTGGACAGACATCTCCTTAAACAATTCTGCCGGGGTTGTTGGGACAAGGGTCTGCTCACTGATCTCCAGCTAGAGCGCAAGAAACTCAACCCTCCAACGTTTGCAGAGCTGCTGATGCTGCTTCGGGCCACAGAGGAGTGACAAGAAACAAAATCCAACAGGATGCGGCGTCATCTGAGTGTCAAAAAACTGTCGCCCAAGCACAATCTGTACGTGAAGTCTGCGAACTCTGTACCAGTCAGGATTCCAGAGACATGAGTGTATTGAGAAAGCAAGTAGTTGACTTAAAGGTTCAGATAGCCATGCTCGCAGGAAACAGACAGCCTGTTATCAAAAGGGAATCACAGAGGAAGCCAGAATTTAAAAAACCTGACCAGGCAAACACAGTGATTACCACACCGACCACAGGTGACAATCTCACCCTGAAACCAAAGCCTTGGTATTGTTTCCGATGCGGGGAGAATGGTCATCTGGTGGCCATGTGCGGGTCTGATCCTAATCCCCATCTGGTACCTACAAAAAGAAAAGAGCTTTGATTGCGACGCCAGATTTGGGAAAGGCAAAACAGTAGTATAGTGCATTTAAACTGAAATCAGTTCCCGTCGAGGGGCTGACAGGAACTGTAGCGAGTTGTAAATGTCCCGCTGAACCTAAGTTTAAGTTAACGGCCAAGAGATAAGCCTTACTAAAGACTCATAATCAAGTAAATTCCTTTAGATTACCAAGGGGATTGGTAGGTGCAAAGAGTACCACTCAGATTAAAATAGGAGGGGAGAATGTCCATTGTTTATTAGATACAGGCTCCCAAGTCACTACAGTGCCCCAATCATTTTACCAGAGTCATTTGGCAAAGCATGAGATTAAACCACTCTTCGAGCTGCTAGAGTTCGAAGGAACAAATGGGCAATCCATGCCTTACCTTGGGTACATTGAGCTCAGTGTCACTTTTCCTAAGGAGTTCCTGGGGGTAGAAGCTGAAGTGCCAACCCTTGCTCTAGTAGTTCCAGATATGAGTGCAGCTTCGCAGCCCCTGATATTAATTGGAACTAACACCCTGGATATACTGTATGAAACCTATGCTGGAATCACTGCTGAGGTGCGGCCGTTGACATCACATGGCTATAAAGGAGTACTGAAAGTTCTTGAACTGAGACATCACCAGGATAGATATGGTAGAACTAGATGGGTTATCATGCATGAATAGAATTCCCACCTTGTTCCGGCTGGTCAGATGGTGGTGGTAGATGGTTCTGTTTCTCCACCTGGACTGCTGTTAGAGAAAACTGCTGTGCTTGAACATCCGTCCACATCATCTTTGCCATGCGGTTTACTTGTGAAGACCTGTCTTATTGACGTACCAGCTAAAGCATTCCGTAAGATTCCACGTAGTACTTACCAATGAAACCGATCACAACGTCACGATTCCTCAGAAATGTGTCATTGGGGAAGTCAGTACCTTCCAGAGGGTTCTTTCACAAAAACAGAGTGTGAATACACAGAAACCCAGCACTAGTCTTAAGTCTACCTTGAATTTCAACTTTGACGGTTCTCCAATAGATGCGGAGTGGAAGGAAAGAATTGTTCCATAGCATGCCAGAGGTCTTTGCACAGAGTGACCTTGACTTCGGGAGAAATGATAAAATGAAGCACCAGATTAAACTTTCCAATGAGACACCTTTCAAACACAGAGCTAGACCTATCCATCCTAATGACCTGGAAGCAGTCCGTAAGCACCTGTTAGAGCTGCAGCAAGCAGGAGTCATTCGTAAGTCTTCTTCACCCTTTTCTTCACCTATTGTGGTAGTGAGGAAGAGGAATGGGGATGTTCATCTCTGCATTGATTACAGGAAACTTAACCTTCAGACTATTAAGGATGCATATGCGCTCCCAAATCTGGAAGAGACATTTTCCACTTTGAATGGATCCAAATGGTTTTCAGTCCTTGATCTAAAGTCCAGATACCAGATTGTGGTTGACGAATCAGATAAACCTAAGACCGCTTTTGTCTGCCCCATGAAATCACTGAGGATTTTCCTTGGTACTTCTGGACACTATAGACGTTTTATCAGAGACTATTCTAGCATTGTGAAACCTCTGACTGACCTTACCGAAGGGTATCTGCCTCTGCGCAAGAGTAATAACCCTAAGACAAAACCTCAGCACTACCATGATCCCAAGAAACCCTTCGATGAGCGTTGGACACCTGCATGTGAGTGCACTTTTAAGGCAATCATAGAGAAGCTCACTACTACTCCCGTACTGGGTTTTGCTGACCCTAAGTTGTCGTACACTCTGCATACTGACGCCAGTACAACAGGGTTATGGGCAGCGCTATATCAGCAACAGCAAGGTTGAATGCAAGTACTTGCTTATGCTAGTAGAGGGTTATCTAGGAGTGAGTCATGGTACCCAGCCCACAAACTAGAGTTCCTTGCCTTGAAGTGGGCCTGGACCGAGAAATTCAGTGACTACTTGTACGGGACTCAGTTCACTGTCGTCACTGACAGTAACCCCCTGACATACATCTTGACCACATCAAAAATGGATGCTGTGAGTTACCGGTGGCTGGCAGCCCTATCCACTTTCAACTTCCGACTTCACTATCGAGCAGGGAAGTTAAACTCCGATGTGGATGGTCTTTCTAGGTGACCACATGGAGGGCTGAGCACAGACATCATATCCCAGAAGGAGCAAGATTGTATCCACCAATATGCACAGACTCACTTGAGTGAGTCTTTACCCTGCCTTGACCCAGATGTTGTGAGTGCCATCTGCGAGAAACATCTAGTTCATAAGCCAGCAGATACTGACTCAGGTAGCGAGGATGTTTTGACACTGGTGCAGTCAATAGCAATGTCTGCAGAAGCTTTACCATCTGCTTTTGTGAATGAAGATCAGGGTGGTGGTTTACCTATAGTTCCCTTCATGTCCACAGAGCAAATTAGAGATCAACAGTGCGTAGACCCTGGTATAAGAGGAGTAATAGCTCAGCTTGAAACTGGTGAGAGGTTACCTTCTACTGTCCGAACAGAGATTCCTGACATACATTTACTACTCAGAGAGTTGAGTCACCTAGAACTACATGATCGAATTCTCTACAGAACCCGTCACAAAGGTGCCCAAAAGACTTACCAACACGTTCTTCCCGAGATGGCTAGGCCTGTCATTTTGCGAAGTCTGCATGATGACATGGGTCATCTCGGTACTGACCGTACTCTTGATCTTATGAGAACTCGGTTCTATTGGCTGAGAATGGCTGCAGATGTGGAGAGACACATAAAGACTTGTGATATGTATATTAGGAAAAAAACAGCTCCGGAGCGAGCAGCTCTGTTGGTGAATATCAAGACTACCAGACCACTTGAACTTGTGTGCATGGACTTCTTGTCCATTGAACCGGATAAAAGTAACACCAAAGATGTGCTTGTCTTGACCGATCATTTCACTAAGTATGCTATTACTGTGCCAACGTCACACCAGAAAGCCCAAACTGTTGCGAAGTGTCTATGGGACAACTTCCTAATGCATTATGGTATTCCAGAGCGATTACACAGTGACCAAGGCCCTGACTTCGAATCACATGTCATCAAAGAGTTGTGTAAGATGATGGGTATCCGCAAAGTTCGTACCACACCTTACCATCCCAGTGGTAACCTGGTAGAACATTTCAACTGAACCCTTCTGAGCATGCTCAGGACGTTAACAGCAGAAGACAAGACACAGTGGCATAAATTTGTCAAACCTTTGGTGCATGCGTATAACTGCACAAGGAATGGTGTGACAGGGTTTTCACCCTATGAGATAATATTTGGCCATCAACCGAGACTACCGGTCAATTTAGTGTTTGGCTTACCATTGAAGCGGAGTGACAGCAAGACGCACTCGCAGTATGTTCAGAAATTGAAGTCACACCTGGAAGATAGCTATAGAATACCATCCCAAAATGCTAGGAAGATAGCAGATAGGAACAAAGCTAGGTTTGACAGACATGTTACTCCTTCTATTCTTGAGGTTGGGGACAGAGTGTTAGTGAGAGCAGTTCGCCTCGGGGATAAACACAAACTTGCTGATAAATGGGAAACGGATATCCATGTAGTAATGAAGCAAGTGTTGGCTCGAATTTAGCCTATTACCCAAAAACATTTAAAACTCAACTTAGAAGCCAATACTCACATCTACCTCTGAGCCCAGTTGGAGATAGAAAAAATACACCAGCCGTGAGTGAGAAGAAGCAAGGGTCCAGCTTTATTGTTCCATTCCACCACACGAGATCCACACCAATGAGAATTCTCAGAAGTGATCCCAATACCCTGAGCTTAAGCTCCAGTATTTATACTGTATTTACACACTAGATAACCCATAGGTTTCCAGAAAAGGCCTATTTCACTTACCCATAGAATTGAAACCAGGGGTTTTAATTTACACATAAAATCAGAACCCAGGCATTTCCAACAACCCAGGAAACAAAAAATCAGAGTTTCTAGTTACCTAGGTGGTCAGAAACCAGGATTCTCATTTACCTAGGGGGTCAGAAACCAGGATTCTCATTTACCTAGGTGGTCAGAAACCAGGATTCTCAATTCCCTAGGTAAAAAAAATGACGTAGACAAGACGACTAAACAACCGGGAGGGACCTTGGTCTTATCGTTATCTCGAGGGGGGGACAGTTTGACCCAGCCACCCTTATAACTGGCTCTCTTCATGGTTCTCTAAAAATTAAGGCTTTCCTTGCGAGACGAGAATCTTCACCATCTGAATCATGAGTAAGTTATATTTTCCTTTTTTTCCTGTATTTCTCGTTTATAATTTATTTTCATATTTGCACTATATTTCTTATTTTATATATATTTATACTACTTGAAAAGCGGTTTACTGTACTTCCAACTTCTTAATATCATTACAGTTCTACTGTCCTGCATATCCTACTATTCTGTTTTTTATAGAGTTTCTCTATTACTATAAGATATTATTAAAGTTATTCATGTGTGTGTATGAGAAAGAGAGAGTGTGTGCGTATGTTGTGTCTACTTGCCCGCCCTTGACTGTACGAGCGTGTGTGTGTGTGTGTGTGTGTTTTAGCACTCCTCAGCTCGTACACTTCTTTCGACTATTTCGACTAATAACCCATAAAGATCTTTAAAGTGTTTTACCAATTTATCCACTTCTGACTAAAACCGCTTCTGTATGTCTAGGTGCCGGTGCCGTCAGTCCCTTCTCTCTCTGTTACTGGACCTGGATCTGGATCTGGACCTCCCTTATGTTTATTTTATGACATTTTTTATCCACAACACAAGCTGGGTGTCTCCCTGTGTACACTATACAGCCAGAAACTAAGGAAGGACCTTTGAGAACAGTCCATAGTGACCTTCTGCTACCGTGTGGTTTTCTTCCGGTCTCTGCAGAGGTGGACCGGGGGGTGCAGCCAACACCACGAAAACCCAGGACCAGGCAGTCTGTAGATTCTGATCCTGAGGGGGATACTTTTGCCTATTCTGATGCAGAGAATGATAACTCTGTTAGTTGGTCACCAGACCCATCTATACAAGAGACATTCACAGTAACTAAGCTGTATGAAGTTCCCAGCCATAGGCATGACACTAACGATCACCCACATGTCGATGAGTTAGCGGGTGAAGTTGACGTGCCTGTTGACCAACCAGTGAGTGATACTGATTTACCAGCAGATGCAACCGACCTGCCTGAAAGTTCACCAGTTGAGGATACCCCGTTAGAGCTTACTCCAGTGAATGATGAGAGTCACATTGCTGATGTTCCGGTGAGCGGAGCGGATGAATTGCCGAATTTGGACCTTATCTCAGGGTCTGGAGGTGACTTACTTGTGGCTGAGAGTGGGCTTGTACTGGAAAAGGTGGCTTGAGAAGGATGCTAGAGAAGCAGAGCAGGTTGAACCTAATGAAGTAGATGTTCTCTGGCGATCAGAAAGACACGGAGTTCCCCCTGAGAGACTACAGTACACTCGGCCAGGAGGGCCTTTGTTAACTATTGTGCAGTCTCTGTTCCAGGGCTTGAGTTTAGCTTTCACTGACGCACTACAAGAGACTAGTGTTACTGAACCCTACTTGGGACCCCTTCATTCTTCCAAAGTTGTTTTCAAGCAGCCGCACCCATACATGGGGACATGTATTATTAGTATCATCCAATACGAGGTCAGGGTGCTGTTAGGACATCAGCCTGTAAGATTGAGAGTTGTTACATTCCAGCCAATGGGATGGCTGAGCCTGCCTCGTGATAGCAAGAGACTCAGTAGTAACTAAGGCATTGTAGCGGTATGTTTATTCTGCTGTTATGGGTGTAAATTACCAATAGTGTAAAGTGCCAAGAGAGAATCTAAGTTGGAAGGCATGCTAGAGTAATGTGCCATTCTCTTGCACTGGTGAGTTTATATCCATCAACTTATATACCACGTCCGCCATTTTAGATTATTAACCTCAGTATAAACGGCGCTAGCCGCCACGCCTCGTGTATAAATGGTGCTAGCTGCCGCACCTCGTGTTGCACAGTACTAGCTGTGAGCTGTAAGCTAACGGCTAAGGTGCCTTATCTTCGTTAATAAGTTGAGTATATATTAACTGATAAATGCTGGATATTTAATGGTATTCTGTACTTAGGACTGCTACCACAGGTAAGTGGAGTAGCTCCGTTGAGATGTATGATTTAATTGTATTTTTTGTCAAATGTTAAATTGAGTGTACTAACTGTTACGCCTTGAATATTAGCGGATAGCTAGTTTTCATGCCCTACATTCACGCACTTAAATTATTAATTGTATTATGAATATGGTTACTGAGTTACTGATATAAACTCCAGTTATGCTGACCATGTTAATAGTCAGCTGTTAAGTAATTTTATGTGACCTATCTCATGTAGGTCAGGTTTTAATGTTGAGTTCAGATGTTGATTGACCGCGGATACGGTGGAGTCCGACCAGTCAGCGAAGATTCTGGAAAACCTCGGAGAAACTGTTCCAGTAATGGATGGCGAGCCAACCCCACTCGACCTAGAACCTGATTGCAGCTAGGAGGTTGCAATTTCAGCACACTGTGCCGAGAGCTTTGATTTGTTTTTCCCTTGGTCCAAGGGATCAGGTAGAACTGTGTGCACATTGACACTTGTTTCCTTTGGAGGAGGACACTCAGACTGCACTGACCCGGTACTTGGTAAACCGAGGGACTGTGAACTCACCAAGACTCGAGTTAAGTTAAGTTAGTAGTTCGATGTGATCTGATTTGAGTACCACATTGTTTGAAGGATGTTGTGTTAAATTAATTTTTGCACTGATACTATAATTGCTGTCAGAGGGGTAGGCTGTTTTCTTAAAAACAAGCCTGGGATCACCAAAGACCTGAAGAAACTGCTGAAAAAGAAGAAGCAGGAGAAGAAGACAACTATAGTATCTGTCAGACAGACCTCAGTTTGTGTGGCTGTGGAGCTGCCTGTCTGAGTGGTTACTGAGCAGCAGAACACCACAGGGAACTGTGCTATCCCCATTCCTCTTCACCCTGTATACCAGTGACTTCAAGTACAAGTTAAAGCCAGAGAAGCAAGGCAGGGCAAAACAAACTGATAAAGAAAGGCTGGTTTTAATATGATTGCGGGAAGGAGAAAAATCAGAAAACCATTATCTATCCTGGATGATGTATCACATCCCCTCCATACCCTATTGGTCAAACAGTGGAGCACCTTCAGTTAAAGACTAATTCAGCTCAGCTGTAATAAAGAATAGTATAGGAACAGCCAACAGCCATCACCCTGTACAACAATTCATCATTGTTCCTGGACATTATTATGCATTAGAGCCTACTCCTAGAATATGTTCATTGGACATATTGTATATTACATTTTTGCACTTAGTTTATATTTATGTCACTGATGCTACTTATCATATTATTCCACTGTACAACTTTGGGTGCTCTGTTGATCAAAGTTACTTTGCTGCACACCCATGGTTTCATATCTACTGTTTTACATGGTTTGCACCATACATTACATTACATTCATCTTCTCTGGGGTTAATACTCCAATATTGCAGTGGCACTTTCACATCACAAAGAGGATTTGTGTATACAAGGCTTTATTCAGTTTATACTTTATGTTGTAGTTGTTCTTGTTCTTTCAGCTGCTCCTGTTAGGGGTCCCCACAGCAGATCATTGGTCAGCACATTTGATTTGGCACAGGTTTTATGCTGGATGCCCTTCTTATTTTATCCGGGCTTGGGACCGGCACTAAGTGCAACCCCCAGTGGCTGGGTTTTCCCTGCACAGCAATCGAACCCGGGCTGCGGTATTCAGAGTGCGGGATCCTTAACTGCTAGACCACCAGGGACTCACTTTATAATTTATACTGTTAATAATCCAGTATTGCACTGACACATTCAGATTTACTCAAAGAACTTACACAATTTACATACAAATATACTCACTTTATTTCCTATAATATATTATATAATTTTTACTGAATATATTTATGTTTATGTTCATTTTTATTTTTTCCCTTGTTTGCAGAAATGTATTTAATTAAATCCAATTATTTGCTATCAAACAAGATCCTGGCAGCTGTAGAGTATTTTTTTTTTTAAGTAGCTCAATTTGACTAATCTTTCAACTGTCCAGTTTGGGTGAACTTATGCCCAGGATAGCCTCAGATTCCGGTCCTTGGCTGACAGGTGTGGACCCCAATGTGGTCTTCTGATGTTGTAGCCGATCCACAACTAAGTTCGATGTGTTGTGCATGCTGAGATGCTTTTCTGCTCATCATGGTTGTAAAGAGTGATTATTTGAGGTACTATATCCTTCCAGGCAACTTGAACCAATCTGGCCATTTTCTTCTTCATCATCACTTATCAACAAGACATTTCCACCCACAGAACTGTCTCTACCAGCCCATCTGGTACTACTGGCTGATTGGATAACTGCATAAATGAGCAGGTGTACAAGTGTTTTATTCAGGTGGACAGTGTTTGTATATATTGGGGGTTCAGTAGGGGCTCAGCAGTAATAAGTAATAATCCAAATATCGTACATAAGTACAACAAAATAACAATAACAACAACAACAACAACAACAATAATAATAATAATAATAATAATAATAATGGCTAGTGCACATATTTCAGATAAGGTAATTTTTCACATTTTTACAGATCCAAGAGAGAAAAGGACAATAAGCACAGCGAGAGAGAGACAGTGAGTGAGAGAGAGAGAGAGAGTAAACCAAAATATTTAACTCAATACAATTAAACAATCTATGTGTCAGAGCACTATATGGAACACTTGAAGTATAAAAATGCTTAGAAATGAACAGTTGGTGTAGTACACATTTGGCATTGTTATGTAGTAGGAAGTGGTTCACATTTCTCCAATGAGCAACTCACCAATTTTTCTTCGTCTTCTTTTTTTTTTTTTTTCTTGCATGAGAACCAATATGACTGTGAACATTGTTTATCTTGTTTTTAATTTTCTTGTTTCTTCTTCTTTAATTTGGATTACAATTTTTTCATTTAGGCGTTAGATAGAGAATATTCTTTCTCTAGTGCTAGCCAGTTAGCAAACTGACCTTGGGCCAAGATTGGGTAAATGTGATATTGTCCACTGGGCCCATATTGGACCACCAGCATACATAAACCTTAAAATCGACCTTGCCAACACTGGCCCAACCAACATAACATAAACATAAATACCCAAAATGGACGTTTGGTACCTGGGCATTTGTGTAGTTTCTGATTTGAACTTATGACTACAGTTTGTCAGAATGGTTGTGCTTAGAAATGTTTACTGTCAAAGGCCTTTCATAGACACTTTGATATTAATCCCTGAATATTTGTTGAATTTCTCTGCTATCTTAACAACTCTATGATGTCGGCTTGACTGTACATCTATGAACAGAGCCTGTCTTTGATAACAAATAAAGGTCCTGCACTGGGTCTCAGTTTTGAGAATGAGATCTTCTAGCTGTGTCAGAGCCATATTGAGGATAGTGTTGGTGAATGGACAGCCAGGCTGCAAAAGTCTGAGTTCCCCAGAAGAACCTTGGACTTCAGGAAGAAAGCAGTCCAGAATGCTGAAGTCTGGTGGTGGTGCAGTGGGGATTTGTTTCAGATTCCAAAGAAGACTTTGTTCCAGGAAGGACCACCTGATTTTTTGGGTGCAGATCTCAAAGGTCATAATAAGGAGGGTGTCCACCTTTGCTTTCTTTCTTTCTCTTGAAAGAAGGGGTAATGAAAGCACTGAGGCGTTTGGCCAAAAGTCGAGAGAATATTAAATAATCCACACTGATGTGTCTGTCACCTGAAAGATGAGATTCTTTGAAAGCTTCAGGTACACGTTTGTTCTTTACCATGAGATTGAATTTTATCTTTAATAATTCTGTTATTGGAAATTGAAACCTTTTGTAATAATCTATTTCCAACTGATTAGATCGTTGCTTTTCTGAGTCAGTCAAAGACTTCATGGGAAGACTAATCTTCCCTGATCTTCTGTCAGGTTCTTCATCAACTCTAGTTTCCTTCAAAAACAAGGCTACCTTTGGAATTATATTTCCAGATTGTTGCTGCACTTTGAGTTCTAGGACAAGAGGCTTGTGATCTGAAATTTCATTGCTCTGTATTTTGCTACTACATACCTGTCCCATTGCATCGCTGCACATGAAAAACATGTCCAACCTGGAGTGACTCTCATTCTGACGTCGTGTAAAGCCTCCATCAACAGAGTGAAGGTATGAGCAGGTGTCTCTGAGATTCAGAGAAATAGTAAAGTCTTCTAAAATAGCTCTTAGTGAAGACTGCTTTGTGAGAAGAGCTGAAGATAACTGATCAAAGCTGGGATCCAAAACAGTGTTGAAATCACCTCCAACCCTTAGCACACCTAAAAGACATTTTTATCTGCACTATGATTGTACACATTAACAAGTGTGTACAGTTCACCATACAGATGACAGAAGAGCACAATGTACTCAAATGGTACATCATAGCTGATCAGTATTGCGACTCCGTTACTGCGAGGGCTGTGTACAGTGAAGTAGACATTCCAGTTTTCAACATTCTCCAAGATTTGGTAACATGTTGGCCCAACATGTGTCCCTTGTATGAAGGCAATATGAGCCTTTAGGGAAATGAGGCTGCTCAACAGATCTGAAAACTTTTGGGGTGGGCTTTTAATGCCACATGTGTTCCAGGTGACAAAACGGAGCCTTTTTTTTCACTAGTGATGCCATAGTTTATGATTGAACCTCTGTAAATAAAGTATAGAATTTAAAATCACAGATATAAAAAAAAATTGGTCTATTATATATTATGTATTGTATATTTAAAGGATCAAACAGCACCTATTTTAGTTATTTCATATCGGGTCATAAATTTATGAAAGAGTTTTGAGAGGAGGTCATTTTATGAACACAGTTCTCTATTCATTGTGTTCTCTCACTGTTTTCAATACATACTCACTTTTTGACTTACAGTATATAAATGAAGAATTGTGTAATTCTGATTGAAAGATATAATTTGGTTCAATAAGTATCAATCCCAAAGTAAGTACTATATTATAAAGATTCGCCTGTTAAAAATATACCTTGTTCTCAGCAGTCAGCTGGCGGTACAACTAAAAGAAATTAAGAAATAAGGCATTATTGCAAATAAGACTTAATGTACATAGTGGAAATGTTGTACACGAGCCAATTACATCACACATGTGTTGAGTAACAGTTGGGAAATTATTTCACACTTGAAAATTTTTAGTTTTCATTGCATGAAATTCTATAAAGGAAAAATAGATTGCAACTGCTTTTTTGTTTTATTTATTATATATCCATTAAAAATAGAAAAACAGATGCATTTGTGCAAAATCTAAATAGGTTTATGACTTTCCATTTAAAAAGCAACCTGTACTTACCTTAAAGACCAGACAGGCAGCTAGTGAGCGCACACTGGATCAAAGAATGCAGTATTTGATTTGTATTTGATGCTCCTTAATCACTTGCTGTCAGGTCTCAGGTCAGACAACTGTTAAGTAAAAGGCTCCATTGTGAGTAAGTGATTTTATTTACAAATTTTTTTTCCCCCGAATGTCTATGTTAAGCTAATGGCCTCACTGATCTTTTATATTTAGTACTTTGGGATAACTACTGCAACAAACCAAAGCAAGCAAGTTATCATGGTTGTAGTTACAAATTATTATTTTATTTTATTTTTTTTTAAGTTTCACTTATGTAGAAATCAAGTGGTAAATAAAACACTAACACAAATTTGTACTTAGGTGATGATCATTGTTTAAAATGATATCACTTAAATCTGAAACAAATCAAGATTTAAGCCATACTTGTGTAAAACTGAAAAGCATTAACACACAATTCACATGCCATTTGCTTCAAAATATAATGTAATAGCACATTTGAATAACACATTTGAATTGATCACTGCCTGCTAAGAACTAATATTGCAATTAAATGTGCAAAAATAAAGAATTCACAACATTAAAGTTCATAAATAAAGTTATGTGTAATAAAGTGGAATGACACAGGAAAAAAGTATAGAACACGCTAAGAAAAAGCAGTTCTCCAAGGCAAGGTAAGACAAGGAACCAACTGACATCTGTAAGTAATTATACCTCCTATCTGTGCAAATTAATATCAGCTGTGCTAGTAAATTGATGGTCTATAAAAAGGCTTTTCATTACCAAGGTGTCACACAAGAAACATCTCATGATGGTTAAAAGCAAAGAGCTCTCCAAAGACCTTCAGAACCTTATTGTTGCGAAACATATTGATGGAATCGGATACAGACATATTTCAAAACTTCTGAATCCTCCAGTAAGCACCATTGGGGACATTATCCACAAGTGGAAGCAACATCACTCAACATCATCAACCGGCCACGAACAGGAGTCTGAAGAATTATCAAAAGAGTTGTTTGTTTTAGCTGAAATTAAAAAGGGGGGGGATTACCAAAAAAGTAACCCAAGAGCCAAGGACCACTCGGAAAGAGCTCCAGAAACACTTGGAGGTAGCAGGTGCCATCGTCACAGAGAAAACACTAGGCAATGCACTCCAGTGCTCACACTCACCCTGCAAGACTCCATTACTAAAGAAAAGGCATGTCAAAGCTCATTTACAGTTTGGTACGAATATAATTTGGACAAGCCTATGAAATACTGGGAGAGTGTAGTCTGGTCGAGAGCAACATGTAACTTTTTGGCTGTCATACTACACACCATGTTTGGAGAAGAAATGGCACTGCACATCACCCTAAAAACACTATACCAACAGTGAAGTGTGGAGGATGAAGCATCATGGTGTGGGGCTGTTTTGCATCACATGGTACTGGCAGACTTCATATAACTGAAAGAATGATGAATGGAGCCCTTTACCGGGAGAATCTTGAGAAGAATCTGCTGCCATCCACCAGGATGATGAAGATGAGACATGGGTGGTCCTTCCAGCAGGACAACGATCCAAAGCATACAGCAAAGGAAACTCTCAGTTGGTATCAGAGAAAAAAATCAAGGTGTTAGAATGGCCCAGTCAATCACCTGACTTGAATCCAATCGAACAAAATTTAAAGACAATATGTTTAGAAGAATGGGCCAAAATCACACCTGAATACTGCCCATTAATTTCTTCATACAGGAAGCGTCTTGAAGCTGTCATTACAAACAAAGCCTTCTCCAAAGTGGCTTAGTGGTTAGCACGTTCGCCTCACACCTCCTGGGTTGGGGGTTCGATCCCCTGAATACTGCCCATTAATTTCTTCATACAGGAAGCGTCTTGAAGCTGTGTCTGAAGCGTCTTGAAGCGTCCCTGTGTGTGCGGAGTTTGCATGTTCTCCCCATGCTGTGGGGGTTTCCTCTGGGTACTCTGGTTTCCTCCCCCAGTCCAAAGACATTCATGGTAGGCTGATTGGCATGTCCAAATTGTCCGTAGTGTGTGAATGGGTGTGTGAATGCGTAAGTGATTGTGCCCTGTGATGGATTGGCACCCTGTCCAGGGTTTACCCCTTGTGTGCCCCATGCTCACTGGGATAGGCTCCAGGTTCCCTGTGACTCTGAGAAGGATAAGCGGTATAGAAGATGGATGGAGTTAAAAACTTTTGTCCCGTGTCATTCCACTTTATTACACATAACTTCATTTATGGACTTTAATGTTTGGATTTCTTTATATGTTTGGATTTCTTGAGTTATACCAAAGTCTGGTGAAAATTTCATGTGTTTAGCCTCATTGGAAATATATTTACTGAAAAAAAAATGTTGATGCGTTCAATACTTATTTCCCCCACTGTAGTTTGCCATTCTTTGTTTTGCTAAATGTTTTGACAATGTCTGAACAATGAATCAAGTGGCAGGTTTTTCCATGTTTTAGCCAACAAAACAGGTTGGTTTAAATTCTTCTCCTGGCTTTCTCCACACAAACACCATACCATCCGATCAATCCAAGTTAAAACTGGATTCATCTGAAAATGACTTATCTTATATGGTATCTGGGAACTGATCTTGTGCTCTCAACTGGTGGCAGAAATGAAGAAGTGAATTTGACTAATCAAAAGAGCCATGTGATTTACAGGAACTCTGAAAAAGTGGAAGCATTTTACATTGGAAAAGCACATCACAGGGGTTGTAACTATTGTGTAAATACTTGCTGCATAAGATTTACAGCAAAATGCAGTGATTGCTTTAATTTATATATATCAGGAAAAATAATTTTTAGCTCCTATTTAAAACAGAAAGGAAAAGAAAGAGGCAAAGAAAACGCAGCTTGAGGCGCACACATACTTTTGTGCCCAATTTGCCTGAGGACTTGTTTATTTCCGTGATGGATTTTTTAAAATAATGAGCTGAACCCCGTTTCTCTTTGCTATATGTACAAATGATTTCAGCATGTAACATTTTCAAATTTGAAAGCAAAAATGAACAGGTACTGTAGGTTTGCTTGATCACATTTAAGCTCTCATTTTTGATCTCAAAACCGCTGCTGCTCATATCATGTGGTCCATGACTGTGATCCATAAACACAGACTAATGCAAATGTACACATCCAGTTTCTTCACCATGTTCAGTCATTGCTTGAAACTCCCATACAGATACTCAATGCAGATAGTCAAATTGCCTTACCTAAGCCTAAATACATTTGCAAAGATGTGAATTAGAAATGACCTCATAGTCAAATGACCTCATAGTCAAATCTAACGTCCCTATATGATAAGGCCAAATCTGGATGATATGTAAAATAAGGCAAAACACAAAAGCATATTTCTTCTCTTGGAAATAGTATAAGAGAAGCTGTACACTGTAATCAATACAACACTAAATCCAAACCACGGTTAAAGTCCATCATTAAGTAAGTTTAATTAACATTTGCAGAAATTGTTCATTTTCAAGAGTGCTCTATGAGGACTGGACAATAATTTTCTGTGTTGTTTTGACACAAAATGCATTTATACAAAATTACAAAAAATATTTAAAATAAATATATTTAAATTCATTTCCTACACCAGTAATATTTTGTATTTCTACAGCCCAATTCACAAAGGATTACATACTTTGTGTCAAAACTGATTACATTAATGTTACATTAAAGTTTCTGAGCTTTTTTGGTTGTTCTATTTTTGTGTCAGTAACAATTAAAATATAAAAACATGAATGGTTATTTGATTGTGGTTTTAAATCCAGGCAGGAGAAATGAAAACAAGCTTTTTTCATTGACTTAATAAATATGAATTTTTATACAATTATAAATTTGATGTAAATTTTATAAATGTATAAACTTGTCAGGAATTATGCGTTCCACATATTTATGATGTACGTTATATATTGTAAATGAGCTGTTGTTACTGTTGTTATAAAATAAGAATAAAGATAGTTCACATGTACAGATGGGCATCATGTACAGATGTTCAATACTTTTCAAGATAGAATGGTTCAGGTAAAATCGGACTGCCTTAAGTGGAGAAATGAGAAATGAAAGGATATAATAAATGCATGAATGGATGAATGAAACATACAGCAATGGCTATAGCTAAATGGTGCACTGATGGAATTTGCATGAATGTAGAAATAATAAGTGTGTGTGTGTGTGTGTGTGTGTGTGTGTGTGTGTGTGTGTGTGTGTGTGTGTGTGTGTGTGTGTGTGTGTGTGTGTGTGAAAATCGGGGATTATGAGCCCCACCCTGAGCCGACCCAAAATTGGTCCTATGTGTAGATTCAAGTGTGAACATGTCTTTAGTGTACAGTAGAATGTGTAATATATTGCCAGGGATCTATTTGCTATAATCCCTATGTAAATAAATAAATAAATAAACCCACAGGCAACACCACTGTTTTTGTTGTTGTTGTTGTTGTTGTTGTTGTTGTTGTTGCTGGTGGATCACTTGATCTTAGTTCAGGTTGGGCAACTGTTAGAAATGTTCATTGTAAGTAAATGATTTTGCTTACCAACTGCCAACGGCTACCAACGGCTAATGACCCCATTGGTATTTTATATTAAGTCCATTAAAATACAAGATCTACTACAAAAAAACAAATCTAATAATGTTATCTCGATTGTAGTTAAGAATTAACAGACTATGTTTTCTTGAAAAATATATTTTAACTTATTTTAAATTAACGTTTCAAACTAAAACAAATATCACTTGTGGTGAAGTAGTTCCTTTAACTCAAAATTGAACTAAATCCATTTCTATAATGTCATGGAAATAACGGAAAAGGGAACTAGTGAGTACAATTCTCATGAGCCACTGCACCTCACCTGACTACATCACATGACTGTCTGTGCCTGCTCTCAATTTCACACTCATTTCTGTGCACCTGTGTAAGCCTCATTCTGTCACTGCATCACTGCAAACTGTTTCTGTTTTCTTGTCATTAACAAGCCTTGTTTCCCGTATTGCTATTCTGGTTTTTTGACTTTGTTTGTCCTCTGCTTTTTGTACTTTGGTTACTCTGATATCCTGTTTGCTAATTGCCTGACCCTTTGCCTGCATTGACTTTGAATCTCCCTTACGTATGCGATTTGTTTGCTGGACTTTATATACTAAAACTGCTTAAACTATTAACTATGTTCTTTTTGAAGTGACTGACAATTCTCTCATGAGGTTTGGCACAAAGTGGTGAGCCATGACCATCCTTGCTTTCAAAGGCTGACCTTTATTGTGGATGCTCTTTTTATGCCCAATCCTAATACCCTCCCCTGTTACCAATTAACCGGATCCTCCAAAATGGTGTTAGTTGAATATTCTTACGTTGCCCCTGTCCCAACTTTTTTTGAGTGTGTTGAAGGCATCAAATTCTAAATTTGTTTATATTTACAAAATACAATTAAATAGCATTTCTTTGTACATTTGTCAGTTAATTAAAGTTTCACGAGATTTGACAAATCACAGATTTCAGTTTTTATTGCATTTTAGAAAAATCCTTTTATGGAAATTGGGTTAGTACTTATAAACCAAAAAAGTTACTAGGTAAATTTACTTTAATTTTTTTTTGAAGAATAAACACTGATGCAGTGTAGACCTTACTTAAAATATGCTTAGCTAAACTTACTAAGATTTTGTGTGTGCAAATTGTTACCACACTTTTCTTGAATAAGTTAAACTCCAATATTTTATTCAGTGCAATGTCATGGCATTCTTGCCCTAAGGACCAGACAAGTAACTTGAGAGCACATGATTGGCTCAAAGAATGCAGAGGGACAGCAGTGTCTGTTTTTGATGGTCCTTAATCACTTGATCTCGGTTCTTAGTTCAGACAACTGTTAAGTAAATGTTTCCATTGTAAGTGATTTTGTTTACCAATTAAAATTGTCCCCTGGCTCTCCTAACCTCTATGTTAAGCTAATGGTCCTACTAATCTTTTACATTAAGTCATTTGGGATAATTACATCTACATCAACTAAACAAGGCAACTGATGTTATCTTGATTATAGTTACCAACTTATACATGATGATTTGTTGATATTAAAAATCAAATAATCCGTAAAACACTAACACAAATTTGAACACAGCTGATCTTCATTATTGAAAATTACATCATTACAAACTTATAACAAATCAGTATATAAGAAGTACTTGTGTAAAACAGAAATACATATGAACATGCACATACACCACATACATTTACTTAAACTGTGTTCTGTTCATTGTGCTTTTAGGTAAAACAGTATATTTTAAAAGAATGATATAATATTGTCAAAGAAAGTTTGAAACTTTGGTGCATAACTATATATATATATATATATATATATATATATATATATATATATATATATATATATATATATATATATATATATATATATATATAAGATGATTATACAGTAATTGTTTTTATTCAATTAATGTTATGCTAACATGCACATTAAGTTGAGAAGCATATATACATTATGAACCTTTATACAACAGTTTGCTCTGGTCCACTAATTCGATTGGTCGAGTAACATTGCAACAGTGAATATATTTCCTATAACCGTAGTGGAATGTTTCACTGTGTGTATAACTCCGTCTGTGTTCGTCACATAAACGTTTCACTTCCTAGTTTGAAACCGTTACTACAGGAGATTTAGTGACATCATAAGTTTCTCTCTCTGTCTGTATCTCTCTCCAGAGGTTTTTTTATTTGCTTCTGAATTCTTAGTTTTAGGACAGGAGGACATTTATCAAAAACTTTCTGTGGTTTAACTCTATAGCTCTGTAGTTTGTATTTTCCCATTTTGTCCTCTGGCATTAAAAAAAAAGTCTATCCTGGAATGACTCATTGTGAAATTGTGTAAAGCCCTCATCAGTAAAGTGAAGGTATGGTGTCTCTCAGATTCAGAGAGCAGTAAAATCTTTTAAAATAACACTTAGTGGCGAATGCCTTGTAGCTGAAAGTCTTGAGTTAAAGCAGAGATGGAAGTAGAAAATTAATACACAACAGAGCAGACATGCACAAGTGTACAAACTTCCTAATAATGTTTATTATGATAGCCAGACACCTCAAGTGGAAAAAAAAAAGACATTAAGGATTTTCTTTTTTCAAATAGAATTTTCTCATAAACACAGTAAACATGGCTGCACTTGAATGTAGCATTAGGCTAGAAAAAGAGTAAAAACTGCTGGTTATGTGTGTGTGTGTGTGTGTGTATATATATATATATATATATATATATATATATATATATATATATATATATATATATATATATATATATATATATATATATATATATAATGATTACACAAAGCATTGCATCATTGCTGTAATAATTTACATATATTATATATCCATCCAGCTTCTACCGCTTACTCCTTCTTCAGGGTCGCGGGGGAACCTGGAGCCAATCCTAGGGAGCATCGGGCACAAGGCAGGGTACACCCTGGACATGGTCATATATTATATATATAGTATACAGATATAAAAGTAACATTTTATGTGTACAAATAAAACCTATAATTTTACAGATTGATCCAAAAATCATAGCTCTTGAAAGAAAATCTAAACAAGTCTAAGAAAATCAAAACTGAATCTGTAGATATAGAGTCTGAAACTCCTTTACAATTTTCTGACATGAGATCTTTCTGAGATTAAAGGAGTGAAAACAGGGAAAACCAGCTTTGCGACCAGCTGGATTTGAACAGTATCCTAACTACAAACAATTTACACTTTTTTCTATTCTTTTCTATTTTTAAACTGAAAATGAAATGTAAATAAAATGCATGTAAGGCCCTTCTACTGATATATAGCATACAATGATTGACTAGATGAGAGAAGAGATTTGTAATGAGTACTTTAAAGGTGTAAATAAAAATGAAGGAAAAAAAATTTCTTATCAAATGTAGATAAGTTAGAGTACAGGTATGTAATTTGTATAATATTCAAGTAAACTATAAATGCCTCAAAACAATACTTAAGTATAGTTCCAAAATACAGTTACTAAAGTTAGAGATACTTATGCTTAAAGGTCTGTGTTGTGACCTCAAATAGGGGTTTTAACCATATTTTGTACTCTGTAGTATGTGTAGTTTTTGCCCATTTTCTTTAATAAATCACCTCTGGCTCCATTACAATAAAAAAATGTATTCTAAATTGTTAAAACATCTGCTGCAACATTCATTTTGTAATTTAGTACAGCATTACAGTAATCTAAATAAGAAGATATTAGTACTGTGACCAGTTTCTTATTACGTTTTAAAGAAAGCACATAACTAATCCATCCATCCATCCATCTTCTATGCCGCTTATCCTTTTCAGGGTCACGGGGAAACCTGGAGCCTATCACAGGGAGCATCGGGCGCAAGTCGTGGTACACCCTGGACACAGTCACATAACTAATCTTGCCCATATTTTGTCAAAGAAAAAAAACTCAAGTTAGTGATATTATTAGTGTGTATATTAAAAATGAGATAAATTTGTCAGTGTATTATACATGTATGAGGACCCATGTTTATTTTTCCCATGGTTAAGAAAAAAGGGTACTTGACCTATAGGCCTAAACAATAAGCCTTGATCATAATTAGTCGACAAATGTCATCTTTCTTTACTGGCTGTGAGCACATTTGCAATCATGTCAGCCATCAAAATTAATAATATGGGAACAAATAATTGCAATTACTATAACATATAAAATGAAAACAGAATTAATTCTGTGAAGCAACTTAAGACCACTTAGTCTGGATGTTGTAAGATACGTATTTTAAGTCCTGACTGCTCCTTGAAATTGTTTATGAAAATATCCACAAAATCAGATGTGATTGGTGGTGTATGTACACGCAGAACCTGTCTTTGATAGCAAACAGTTCCCTTACATAAATTACGTACAACTATGGCTTCTAGTTCATTCAGAGCCAGATTGAAGATAGCATTGGTGAGTGGACTCCCAGGCTCCAAAAGTCTGAGTTCAGAAGAGATTTGGTCTTTAGGAAGAAGGCAATCCAGAAAACGTTCCAGAATGCTGAACTCTGGTGGGGGGGCAGAAGGCCTCCTTTTTGTTTTCTTCACCCTAGGTTGTGGCTTCTTCACCCTAGTTTGTAGCTTCTTAAGTTTTCTTTCAAGGAAAGACCACTTGATTGTCTGTGGGCCTGTCTCAAATTTCACAGTGGAAAATGTATCAAGATTTGTCACTATCTTTCCCTTGAAAGAAGGGGAAATGGATGCATTGAGACGCTTTGCCAAAATTTGAGAGAATATCAAATGCTCAAAGGTGTTTCTCTCTCCTACCTCTTTATTCTCTATCATTGAATTGTATTTGTATTTTAAGGTCTCAGTCAGTTGACAGCGTTGCTCTTTATATGACTTCACATGCTCCATATCAAGTGAGTGCTCTTCTAAGTCAGTCAAAGATTTAATGGTACTCAATATTTCTGCCCCACTAATCTTCCCTGGTGTTCTATCAGGTGTGTATTTAAAAGGCTTCGGCAGCCGTAAGGCAACATTTGGGAGGATTGTTTCAGTTCTGTGCTGAACTGTGAGTTCTAGTACAAGAGGATAATGATCAGAAACACCCTGTGCTTCAGCTACATCAATATTACACACAAGTCCCAATTTGTGCTCTGGCAGGAAAAACATGTCTATTCTGGATGCTGTCTGTTCTTTCTGACGCCGTGTAATGACCTCATCAGTAGAGCGTTTGTATGACCAGGTGTCTCTGAGATTGAGAGAAACAGTAAAATCTTCTAAAAAAGCTCTGAATGGTGAATGTCTTGCATGAGAACTTAAAGATCTCCGATCAAAGCTAGGATGCAAAACTGTGTTGAAATCACCTCCAACCACTAGCACACCCTCAGCTGTTTCCATCAAATAGTCTTTTAAACTATTTAAGATATCTCTGTCTGCCTTATGATTGTACATGTTAACAAGAGTGTACAGTTCACCATACAGATGACAGAAGAGCACAATGTAGCCACCACTGTAGTCCTCATCATGGCATATGTACTCAAATGGTACTTTGTCTCTTATCAGTATTGCGACTCCTTTACTGCGAGAGTTGTGTACAGTGAAGAAGACTTTCCAGCCTGGAACATCTTCTAAGATGTTGTAACAGTCTGTCCCAACATGTGTCTCTTGTATAAAGACAATATCAGCCTGAAGGTCACTAAGGCTCTTAAAAATGTTTGAGAACTTTTGTGGTAACATCCTGGTATCTCTAATACCGTTTGTGTTCCAGGTGACAAAAAAGAGGCTTTTCTGTTCTGCTTGCATTGTCATTATTAATGATTGAATGTCTGTAAATAAAATACACAATTTAAAACAATTACATTAGATTATATAGTATATAATCATATATTATATGATATCTGTCTAATGTGTGTCATGTGTTGTATGTTTAAAAGAACCCTCAATCTCAAATATCAATCCCATAATAAGTACTATTTAATACAGATTAACCTTGTTGAAAACATACCTTGTGTTCGGCAGTTAGCTGGTAGAACAAATGAAAGAAATTAAGAAATACAAATTTAAGAAATTAAGAAAAATGCTTCAGTTAATTCTACAGAAATTATTGTACATAGTCGAAGTGTTCTACTTGTGGTTAGAACTATTAAAAGTGTTCGTGACCATCAAGCAATAATAATAATAATGTTTAGATGATGTGTATTTCTTAAAGTTTATGTTTATGTAGTTAATTTAACTAAAACTTGAGTAAAATGTACTTATAAACCAAGAAAGTTGCTAGTTAAATTTGCATACATTGTTTAAAATATGCTTACTTAAATTTACTAAGATTTTGTGTGTGCAAATTGTTACCACACTTTTCTTGAATAAGTTAAACTCCAATATATTATTCAGTGTAATGTCATGGCATTCTTACCTTATAGACCAGATAGGTAACTTGAGAGCACAAGATTGGCTCAAAGAATGCAGAGGGACACCAGTGTTTGCTCTGATGGTCCTTAATCACTTGATCTCGGTTCTTAGTTCAGACAACTGTTAAGTAAATGTTTCCATTGTAAGTGATTTTGTTTACGAATTAGAATTTTCCCCTGGCTCTCCTATCCTCTATGTTAAGCTAATGGCCCCACTGATCTTTTACATTAAGTCAGTTGGGATAATTATTTATACATCAACTAAATGATGTTGATCATCATTGATTATAGTTACAAATTTATAAAATTAATCAAAAAATGAAATAATCCATAAAACACTAACACAAAATTGAACACAGCTGATGTTCGTTATTTAAAATTACATCATTAAAGACTAAAACAAATCAGTATTTAAGAAATACATATGAATATCCACATACATCATATACATTTACTTCTGTGCATTGTGTTATGTGTTATACTTCTGCATTTAGGTAAAACAGTGTATTATAAAAGAATGATATAATATTGTCTAAGATATTCGGTGTATAAAAATATTATATATAACTTACCGTGTGCACTCATCTGGTTGCAGAAATAAAGTGTAACTTGAAACAGGAACTTGAAAAAAAAAGTGGAAGCATTTTACATAGGAAAACATGCCAAAGGTGTTGTAAATATCTGGTCCCTAGGATTTACAGCAAAAGGTGGTGATGATGGAAAGATGGAGATTTTTGCTCTTTTCAAGAGAACTGAAAGTGAAAAACCGAAAGCACATGTACACATTTGTGCATCATTTGCATGAGCACATCCCTATTTCCATGATGTCTATATTGTTTAACCCTCTTAAGACCTAACGCAAAACTTGCTTGAGAACAATATAAAAATACTTGTTCACCCAATAAAACAATAAACAATAAAACACATTGTACACTAATATAAGCTACTACAAGCCTCATGTCTCTGTACAAATCTGTAAATGTGTTTAGAATTTGTACATGTAAAGTCAAGTTTGGAAGCACAAATTACATGTAGGTTTACTTGAGCATATTTAAGTCCTCACTATTAACCTTAGAACATCTACTGATCACGGCACGTAATTCATGACCGTGATCCGTAGACACAGACTGATGTAACTGTCCACATCCATTTTTTTGTCATGTTTAATCCCTGCTTCCAACTCCCATGCAGATAATGCAATACATGCAATACAGTCTGTTGCCTTAACTAAGCCTACATACATTTGGAAACATATCAGAAATCACTTAAACTAGTAAACTAGCCTCTGTTGTGACTATGGAGGAAAACATAAAACAAAATCAGAGGCAGCATGGATTGTCAGAATGGTAGCCTGCTAATAGGCTCGAGCATTTCATGAAAGAAAGGGGGTAGAGTCTTCCTTTCAATGTGGACTCTCATTGTATAGTTTTGCACGCAACGGCCCATCGGCGCCTGTGGAGCTTTCAGAGGTTTAATTATCTCAAATGACAATTAAAACTGTCATGGTAAAAATTAGACACACACCTCATTTGAAGGGATGGAAAAATCCTCAGGACTTAGTACCACATCATTGTGTAGATGCAAACTGCCTTCATGAGCAAGTCAGAAGTCCACCTTTCTCCAATTCTCATAGCTGTCCCAAGAAAACACACTCAAACTCTTGGACCACTGAAACAAACATGCAGTTCACATATCGATTGTTTCAAAATATAATGTAATGGCACATATTTAATTAGAATTTATTATTGCCTGTTAAAAACTAACATTTTATATTTACATTCATATGATTTTTGTGCTACTGTTTTTAGAAAAACGTTCAATTCTATTGAGGAACAATAATTTAATAGCATTCAGGAACTATTGTAAGGCATGTATGTATTTGTAATGTTGTAATTCACATCTATTTCAGTAAATATTTTAAATGCTATTATATAGATTTCCTCTTTGGAAAGCTACCTTGTGCACCCACCTAGCAGCAGAACAAACAGTCATACAATTCAGAGGAGCTTTGAAAACATAAGAGCATGTCACAGGCGAAGTAGTTATTGGTCCATACAGCAGAAGAAAGGAAATGATTACTCTATGTAATATATGGCAGGAAAAGCAACTCGGAGGAAACATTAATGATCACTGTTAGAGTGTTTGGTAACACTTTCTATGAAGCCCATGCTTATAATGAATTATACAGTGGGGGAAATAAGTATTGAACGTGTCAAAAAAAGTTCAGCAAATATATTTCCAATGAGGCTTTTCACATGAAATTTTCACCAGTCATCAGTATTAACTCAAGAAATCCAGAAATATAAAGAATTCACAACATTAAAGTCTATAAATAAAGTGATGTGTAATAAAGTGGAATGACATAGGAAAAAAGTACGGACCACGGTAACCGAAATTTATTTAATACTTAGCAGAGTGGATACTTAGTCCACCAGCATGGACCTCGAAATTTGAAGGATCTGGAGAGATTCTGTATGGAGAAATGGTCTCAGAACCCTTGCCATGTATTCTCAACCTCATGTCATTATAGAAGAAGACTCAGAGCTGTTATCTTGGCAAAGGGAGGTAGAACAAACTATTGACTAAAAGGGTGCCAATAATTGTTGCACACCTATATTTAAAAAAATAAATAAAAAATTAACATGTGTTTTGTTTGCAATATTTTGATATCCATGAGAGCAGATTATTTTTATGACTTTTTTAAACAAAAGATCAAAAGATTCAACAATAAAAACAAATTTTCACAGCCTTCTTTGCTCATATTTACCAAGGGTGCCAATATTAGTGGAGGGCACGGTAGGTTCATGGATTTCATTTAAAAAGGAAGAAAGTTTGTCATGTTAGTGTGCAGTACATCTTACATACCTTAAACACCAGACAAGTTACTTGTTTTTGACGCTCCTTGATCCCTTGATCTCAGTTCTCAAGTCAGACAACTGTAAAATAAAAGTTTGCATTGTAAGTTAGTGTCTTTGTTTACCGTTAGTGTTTTTGTTTATTTAATAATCAAATACCAAAAATTGCATAAATGTGTAATAGTACATAAATTCATTCACATACTATTTCCTTTAAAAAATGCTCTCTACGTATTGTGTATTATTAACCTATTTTTCAAAAAATATTATAAATGTTATTATATAGAGTCCCTTGTTGTGAACTTACCTTGCCGCAAAATGTGGTGATTATGGCAAGAGAAAGAAAAGGAGGCTTTTAGCTCCTACATACAAAGCAAGAGAAACAAAACGAATAACAAAAAGCAGGAAATGCACACACACCTACATTCATGCGATGTTTGCATGAGCACATCCCTCTTTCCCTGATGTATTGTCTAACCCATAAAGAACTAAACCTAAGCTTGCTTGGGAATATGTGTGTTTTTGAACACTAAACACTAGGGAAATTGTGTGCCCAAGAAAAAAAAAAAGGTTTATTTTCAACTGTAAATATTGCAAGAACATGTAGAATATATTACATGGAATGAATAAAGTTACAATTTACAATAGACCAATAAACAATAAAACACTTTACAAATTAGTAAATGTTACTGGAGGTCTCTGTGCTACTGTACAACCCTGTGACTGTTTCTATGATTTGGGCATTTAAAGTCAAGTTTAGAAACAAAAATGAAAATGTACTCTAGGTTTTCTTGATCAGGTTTAAGATTGTGTTATTGACAGAACAGCTGCTGCTCACATCCTGTGATCCATAATGGTGATCCATGAAAACAAACTGACGCAAATGTCCACATCCAGTTATAGTCAAATATAACCTCCAAAAAACGCAAATCCTGGATTCAATATGAAACTAAGGTACAAAATGAAAGTAAATTTCTGTGTATTTGTAATTATAGACAAACAGGGCAAGACATTTAATTTTAGCAGGAGGACATCTGCTAATAAGCATCCAACATAAATGCTGCCAAGGGGCATGTATGAGCACAACATGTCTGTAAATGAAAGACAGGTCATGCACTCTGTCTCAGTTTTGAGAATCAGATCTTCTAGATTCCTCAGAGCCAAATCGAGGATGAGGTTGGTGATTGGACAAATGTCTGAGTTCCCCAGAAGAGTTTTGGAAAATGCTACACAAAATAGTAATTATTCTATTTGATTCTAATTCCCAGGTACTCAACAGCTTTATTAGAAAGATTTCAACCAGATCAAAAACTTGAGGCAGAGAAAAGTAACAAAAAAGGCAGTGGTCAGGCTATGTGCAAACAGGATAAAGGGCAAGACAAAAATAAGAATTGAGAATACTGTACTAGATATAAAATTTAAAAACATAAAAACAGAGAGACTTTAAGAACATGAACTGTATGGTAACGACTGGTAAAAAACACAGAGTGTATATAATGACTTGAATGAATGTAAGTCCTTTAAAATTAGGACTCTTTAATAATAGTGGGACCGCTACTATTACAAAAAGGGGCCACAGTGGATGCAGTTTCCACAAACCTTCTTTTCATTACATTTTTGTGTCAGTATAAAACAAATAAAACATGAGTGGTTATTTGATTGTGGTTTTAAATCTAGGCTGCAAGAAATGAAAAAAAAAAACAAGACATTGATTGCTTTCACATAACTTAACTGATAATTGATATGCCATTATATAAGGTAATGAGGTCAGCATCAAACACATGATTTAGGTAGTTATGTTCATAAGGATATAAAATTGTCACAAATAATCTGCTCTACATATTGATGATGTGTACATCATCAATAAATGGAATACATTGTACATATACATAATAATTAAAATAAAGTTAGTTCACATCATGTACAGCTGTTTATAATTTAAAAATTTTCAAGATGGCATGTTTCAGGTAAATTGAGACAGTCTTAATGAAGAGAGGATAGGTGAAGGTATATAATAAGCGCATGAATGGATATGTGAAATCCCTAGCAACCATGATAAAATGATGCATGGATGGAATTTTTCTGAATTAAATTGTGTTTTTATGAAGAATTGTAATAAGTAAGGGAATAGTGTAGACTGTGATATTTTACTTCAGCCTAATAAGTATTCATAAATGTATACGTGTTGTTGATTTTAATATTTTTTAAATCCTTCATTATGGTGTTATTGAAAGAAATAAATTGTGGATAATGTTGCCTACTTCATGGTGTTGAAACCCTTTATTGTTGTTATGGCATTAAGGAATGACTTCCAGAATGTTAAACATATAATTGTGCATGAGGGTTAAGTCCTAAACCAATGAAAACACCTGTCCCAAATTCCCAAACATGTCATTAAGCCTCTCAAAATATATTATAAATGTAATTTATAAATGTAATATAAATTTATTTACATCAAATATAGATAGTCAACACTTTGAAGGTTATTTCCTTTATTAATCTCAAGAAAGCTAAGACATAAATGTGTACCAATATTTCTGAATTCACTCTGCTTATTTTGTTGCTGTTTTGGGCCTGCAGTCCAGACCCGAAGTAAGGGTGCCTGTGTATTATTTACTGTGTGTTTGTTGTGTGTGTTTGTTTTGTGTGTGTGTGTGTGTGTGTGTGTGTGTGTGTGTGTGTGTGTGTGTGTGTGTGTGTGTGTGTGTGTGGTCAGGTTATGACTCCAGACCCCTGCAGTGTCAGTCGCACTGGTTGATGCTGAAGATGAAGACGGATCAGGGTCTGAATCAGGAGAGTTTGCGTCACTATCAGTTTCCGTTTCAACATCGCCTGAACTTTCACTGCTATCACTATCTAGAATCCTCGCTCTCGCCTGTGTAACTGTGTATGTGTTCTCTTTTTTTTCACTGTTTTAGATGTACCTGTGTTCACTGTAGGTGTAACATTACCTGGAACATGATTAGCTTTTCGCTTTGGCATTTTTAGTTCACTTCTACTAGTACACCAATATTCACGCTTGGATCTTCATCGTAATGCCGGCGTAATAATGTAATCGCGTCATGACGTCATCAACCTTCCGGGTTAAAAAATAATAATTAAATAAGTAGGGAATCATAGCAGAGTAATGCCGGTACACCGGCTTTACGGGGATAACGTTTACACTGTAAATCCTCTATATCGGCCTTACGGGGATTTGGCATAGACGACCAAGCCGGTATATCGTCCTTACGGGAATAGATCAAAGACGGGCAAACTGGTTTTCTGGCCATACTGGTTAATAGGGTTAAAAATGCTTTTGTTGTTGTACTTAACCACCTACTTAACCACTTGAATGTCAATCTTGACTAATCTTTACTAATGTACTTTACATTTTTTAATGATTAATGATTTATTTAATTAGTATTATATTAACATGCACTGTAGATGCAATTACTGATAGCTTACAAATCTTTAGAAACATAAATACAATCAGATTTTACTATTTAATAGATATTAGGTATAAGGTTAGGGTATTGCAAATTTACAACTATTGAATTCATGTCATACACACACTTGTTAACAAGTTTTTATAACAACACATATAACTATAGATTACAGATATGTCTGTGCTACTAGTGTTAATGTTATGAAATACATGATAAATATGTTATGAAATACATTAGAAATATATTATAAATAAATGAGGGGGGGGGTTGCACTATTTGTTACTTTTTAAAATGTTCATATTATAGTCTCTTTTTAATTGTTTATAAAAATCCTTGCTGTTTTTATGTGGTTCAATTTGTGTGTGTGTGGGTGTTGGTACACAGTTGCAGTCGGAAGTTTACATACCCCTTGCAGAATCTACAAAGTCTTAATACTCTTAACAAAATAAGAGGGATCATAAAAATGTTCTTGTTGAACATGATCATGTTTTTTTATTATTTAGTACTGCCCTGAATAAGCTATTTCACATAACAGATGTTTACATATAGTCCATAAGACAATAGTTGAATTTATAAAAAATTACCCCATTCAAAAGTTTACATACCCTCATACTCTTGATTCTTAATACCTGGATGATCCATGACTATTTTTTGTTTTGTGATAGTTGTACATGAGTCCCTTGTTTGTCCTGAGTAATTAAATTGACCACTGTTCTTCAGGAAAAATCCTCCAGCTCCAGCACATTCTTTGCCTTACCAACATTTTCTGCATATTTGACCCCTCATACACAACTACGAGGGGTACACAACTAACTAATTGTTAGTTTGTTCTTTTTTTTTATATATTTAGTACTACCCTTCAGAAGCTAAATAGATATTTACATGTCACCCAAAACACAAAATACTGATAATTTACACCGATCGTCCTGTTCAAAGGGGGTATGCAAACTTCTGACTGGAACTGTATGGTCTCTATATGTCTGTTCTTTACAAAATGTAAATACATTTGTTTGACTTATTTTCTTTTTTGTTAATAAATATTCATATTATATACATATTGTATGAATTCATATTGTTCATATTGTATTTTTTTTAATTGTTTGTAAAACTCCTTGATGTTTTTAAGTGGTTGAATATATTTGTGAGTGTGCCTGTGTGTGAGAATTTTTTTTGTCTTTAAATATCCTGTAAATATATTTACTTGTTATTTTGTTGTTTTTAAAGGAGTGTTGTTAATAGATGTTCGTATTGTAGTGTATTTGTTCATGTTTAATAAAAGTCATTAATCTTATTAAATGGTTGAATTTGTGTTTCTCTGCTAAAATGAAGTACATTTAGCAGTTTCTGGGCCACATCTGGCCCGGAGACCAAACCGACTCTCAGCCAGATCTGTCTTACAGTGTCTGGGCCAGACCCGGGCCACATAAAACAATATAAGTCACTTTACAGTGTGTGGGCCGGATCTGGGCCAGAGGAAATTGTATGTGTCGGTTTTCAATGTGTGGACCAGTTTTTGGCCGGGGACCCAGGCTTATACTGGGCCAGAACTAAAGCAAGTATGTGGCCCACAAGTGGGCCAGACAAATTCTGCTCACTGTGGAAGACGTGGCTGACCACATTCTCCCCCTGATTAGAGCAATCAGCAACAAATCTCATTTCAAGCGGTGCAAGCCCTACATGGAACACCGGTTTTGGGTTAGACCAAAAGAGAGCGGACAGCGGACAATGAAACCGATGGTAAACAAGTGAGATGTGTGGTGACAAGGTTTCTTGACCCATAAGCCATTTGAGCAGCCCACATTAAAAGCAGCAAAAAACATTCAAAAGAAACAATATCCCGTACTGTTTTATTTCTTAATTATTGTATGACTGCTTATGTGATCTATGCATCTGTTTTTACCATGATGTATAACGATAAAAAACAATTTATATGACTCTCCAAGTTTTATTCTTCTGCTTCTCCCCTTCAATTTGATGAGTCAAAAGATGATAAGATTACTTAAAGATGATAATTGCTCATTAATCGCCCAGTACATTTGCATACGAATCCAAAGCTACTCAAGCTACAGTAAGTGAGCATATGCTCAACAATATATGGAAAAAAAAAAACAAGTTTCATTCATCCATTTGGCCCATGTATAAAAACGCATCTGGAGAACTTGAAAGTGGATTTAAACAGTTTGGAACAGACACACTTTTGCAAAATTCCTCCATGGGATCTCAAAAAGCCAAAAATCCTTCTGGATTTAACAAGGAACCATAAATCCAAAACACATCTGAATGATTTCCATCAACAATTTCTGGACATAAGAGCAGTATAGCCACATCATATTTCAATATACACAAATGGATCTTAATCTGGAAATAAAGTGGCAGAGGCTTTTGCAACAAACCAACTGTGTCATGGTAAATGTGTAGTTTTCACTGCAGAGTCAAACGCTCTTCTACTGGCACTGAAGTTTATTTTGCTCCACAAAAGCATTTTTTAATAATAACTGATTCAAAATTGTGTCTTGAAGCACTGAAAGCTACTAAAACTGATCACTCACCAATCGTGAAGATTTTAAACAGACTGTCATCTCTTGAAGCAAAGAGTTTTAATGTTATTTTCTGCTGGGTACCTGGATTCATGAATCTCCGGTAATGAGCAAGCAGACAGAGCTGCCAGAGAAGCACTGGCTACTGACCCATTAAAATGTCCTATACTTTCCACAGATTTGAAACCAACTCTGAATGCATACATCAAAAACAAATGGCGTTTGGAGTGGGATCAATGTCTAAACAACAAATTACAGGAAATAAAACTTGTTGCTGGGATAAGATATGTGTTCCCTTTTAATAATTGCTGAGATCAAGTCATTTACACATGATGTCGGATAGGACATAGAAGACTCACACAACAATTTTTACTATCAGGAAAAAAATCCGCCAAAGTGCTCATCTTCCATTAAACATGTTTTACTGGACTGTCATACTTCTACATATCTGAGGAAACTGTATTATTAAGCTGATACTTTTGAAACGGCTTTTAATCAAGTGAATCCACATTTAGCTTTAGAGTTTTTAGGAAAAATGAATCTAAACACATAATTTAACTCTAACTTAAATAACTAAATCCAACTATGCTCCAACCATGAATATAGCCATAGAAGCTGGCATGGTGAAAAGAAATGAAAGACAGTAAAATAATGTTACAAAGCATTCTTTTTTTTTTTTTTTTCAAGCTACAGTAAAATCTAAGTTAAACTGGGAAATTAAATTGTAGTCTATACAACTGCACCTATTTATGGATATTGCTCTAAATATTCTGTATAGCGAATAAAAATCACAAACATGACACTTGTGAATAAACTATTTTATATATTAAATAAAAAATATATAATATAGTTGTCTTGAATATCTCCACAGGTCATAAAAAATATAAATGTGGAGTCCAACAACTGAAAGCACACTGTGAGACTTAAAATTTAAAGTAGCATTTTTGTATTTAATTACTTCTATTTCTGAATAAATAATCATTATGTCATTAAATCACAACTCTATTTTGATTTGTAGTCAGAAGCTATACTAAATGATGAATAAGCTAAAAAAAAAAAAATCCCAAACATGACACTTGTAAATTAAGTAATTTTATACATGCAATTTATTAGATCCTTAAAATAAAAAGACAGCTAAATTGTGAAAAAAAAAAAAATGTTGGAATGACAATAAATTGCTAATAATCCATCACCTGAATCTTTTTAACTGGCATGGGCCTCTAGTCAGTGTTGTTCACGCCCCCCAATGGCCACCTACGTGTGCATGGATTAATACAGATGATCCTTCTGTAAAGGCATCTCAAAATGACCAAGGTCATCAAAGTGCATTCACAATACATCAGGATGATGAGGGCTGCTGGAAGATCCACCCGAGAAATACAACACCATCTAAGTTGGGGTACAGGCTACATTGAGCACAATCAGAAGACACTACAAAGAACGAAGACCACGCATGCATAAACCTCGCAAGATAAATACGTAAGTTATATCTTACAAACTTCATACAATATGATGCTATTAAAAAGTAAACTAAAACAAAGCAGTGGTGTTATAATGTTGGTGATGACAAATATATATATTTTTTCCATTGGTTTTTAATGACATTATTACAGCCATTATGATTATGAACATTACTAGCCAGAATGATGAACTGACTTCAGCTTCTGTGAAACAACAGCTGTGGCATGAAAATGGATTAGACATCAGTGAGCAATCCATTTGGAGGATCAGGCAAATAATGGGCTGGAAGTACATGAAAACCCAGCACTGTCCCATGATCAGAGACAAAAACAGAGAGATACATCTCCAGCAAGCGCAAAAATGGATCAATGAGAAGGAGACATTTCACAACATCATCTTCACCAGTGAAACAACAGTGGCTTTGGAGCGCTTTGCCACCATGTCGTTCTGTAAGACGGGTGTCATGTCACAGCAAACCGGTGAATGCATTTCCCATCCTTCACTGTGGCCTACAACCATGGCCACCATGGACTACACTTCCCACACACACACGCATTCACCTTCTCTGGAATACTATTCAGATACACTTGTTCCCAATCACATTCACAATAAAACCACACTATAAAAGAGACTGCTCATTCACAATGTCTTTGTGAAGTAATATGCTCAATTGCTATTGTCTCTGCCATTTACCAAGCCATGCTATTGTGTTGTTATTCTGGTTTTTTACTTTATTTGTTCCCTTGACCTTGATTTCTGCCGTACCTGATCTAGACCGGTTATCTGATTGCCTGACCTCTGCCTATCTTTGTTGCTGTTTTTGCGTTGCCCTCTGGAATATATGCTCTTCAATAAAGCTCTTAACTGTGATTGCATCTGTCCTCAACGCCATTATGTGACAACGGGGAGATGTGTCTCCAAACCAAAGCCAAAACACCCATTATAAGTTCATGTGTGGGGAACAATATCAAGACTAGGACCAGCGCCTATTGCGGGAACCTATGGCTCGCGAGCCAGATGTGGCTCTTTCGATGGCTGCATCTCGCTCGCAGACAAATCTTTAATAAAAAAAATAATAACGTTAAAAATATAAAACATTCTCATGTATTTCAATCCATTCATTTCCTACCGCTCATGTTCATGGTTGCGGGTGGCTGGAGCCAATCATAGCTGTCCTCCAGGACGACACCAAATTTTTATTGGATAATGCGTAACGTACATGGGTCGTTGTGAGGTCAGGAAGTAAACTTCCCTCCTTTGAATCAAATAGTCAGCTAGCTAATTGCAGAAACCCTTTTATCGAAGAAGATGGCTAAAAGAAAAAAAGATGAGGAGTATCGTACTTTTCAGCAGGAATGGAAAGAGGAATTCGCCTTTGTGGAGAGAGCAGGTTCTGCAGTGTGTCTAATATGCAATGATGAAACTGCATCGATGAAACAGTCAAATATAAAGCGGCACTTCGACACACGCCATACTACATTTGCATCGAAATATCCTGCAGGGGACAGCAGGAAGAGAGCATGTCAAGAGCTACTGTGAAGAGTGCAAGCTAGTCAGCAGCAACTCCGTGTTTGGACCCAACAAGGTGACTGGAATTCGGCTAGCTTTGCTGGTGCTTTAGCAATTGTGAGAAACGGAAAGCCAGTCACAGATGGGGAGTATGCCAAAACATTCATGCTTGATGTTGCCAATGAACTTTTTGACGACTTTTCAGAAAAAGACAAGATGATCAAACGAATAAAAGACATGTCTCTGTCGGCAAGAACTGTTCACGATCGTACCATCATGATGGCAAATCAAATTGAGGCAACACAATTGAAGGACATAAATGCAGCACCATTCTTTACTCTCGCTTTGGATGAATCAACAGACGTAAACCATTTATCCCAGTTCAGCGTGATTGCAAGGTATGCTGTCGGTGACACACTACGTGAGGAAAGTCTTGCTGTTTTGCCTATGAAAGGGACAACAAGAGGGGAGGATTTATTCAAGTCCTTCACTGAGCTCGCTACCGATGGATAAACTTATTTCGGTGTGTACTGATGGTGCTCCATGCATGGTGGGGAAAAACAGGATTCGTAGCACTTCTTCGTGAACATGAAAAGAGACCCATCCTAAGTTTTCACTGCATCCTACATCAGGAGGCGCTTTGTGCTCAGATGTGTGGCGAGCAGCTTGGTGAGGTGATGTCGCTGGTCATTCGGGTGGTCAACTTTATTGTTGCCCAAGCTTTAAATGATCTCCAGTTTAAAACACTGCTGGATGAAGTTGGGAATAATTATCCTGGTCTGCTTCTGCACAGCAATGTGTGTTGGTTGTCAAGAGGGAAGGTGCTCAGCCGTTTCGCGGCTTGTCTGAGCGAAATCCGGACTTTTCTTGAAATGAAAAACGTTGATCATCCTGAGTTAGCTAACACTGAGTGGCTCCTGAAGTTCTACTATCTCGTGGACATGACTGAACATCTGAACCAGCTCAATGTGAAAATGCAAGGCGTTGGAAATACAGTCTTATCCCTTCAACAAGCAGTGTTTGCATTTGAAAACAAGCTAGAACTCTTCATCGCTGACATTGAAACAGGTCGTTTACTACACTTTGAAAAACTGGGAGAGTTTAAAGATGCATGCACAGCAAGTGACCCTGCTCAACATCTTGATCTTCAGCAGCTAGCGGGCTTCACATCTAATCTCCTGCAGTCATTCAAAGCGTGCTTTGGAGAATTTCGTGAGCGCACTCATCTTTTTAAGTTCATCACCCATCCACACGAGTGTGCAGTGGACAGCGCCGACCTGAGTTACATCCCCGGTGTCTCCGTCAGAGATTTTGAGCTACAAGCTGCTGACCTGAAGGCTTCAGACATGTGGGTGAATAAGTTCAAGTCACTGAATGAAGATTTGGAAAGACTTGCACAACAGCAAGCAGAGTTGGCGAGCAAACACAACTGGGGAGAAATTAAAAAACTTCAACCCGCGGACCAGCTGATTGTCAAAACTTGGAACGCGCTTCCCGTCACATACCACACACTGCAGCGTGTGAGTATTTCTGTACTGACAATGTTTGGCTCTACGTATGCATGTGAGCAGTCTTTCTCACATCTAAAGAACATTAAGACCAACCTACGATCACGTTTAATGGATGGAAGTCTCAACGCCTGCATGAAGCTTAACCTCACCACGTATCAACCAGACTACAAAGCCATCAGCAAAACCATGCAGCACCAGAAGTCGCATTAATGGTAAGAAGTACTTTATTCATCATTTGTTAGCAACAGCATAACAACGTTATTAAAAAGAATTCAGAGACTTATAGTACTTTAAAAGTGTTGGTCTTACATAAAATGCACACATTTACTTGTATTTAGTTTTAAACATATTGTATGGCTCTCACGGAATTACATTTTAAAATATGTGGTGTTCATGGCTCTCTCAGCCAAAAAGGTTCCCGACAACTGGACTATTGCAATCTTCTTAGGGATAATGGATCGTTTGTTCTTTGAGGATGCTATTATAAAAGAAAGAGCAGCTCCATATATTAGGGATAACTTCGGAGTATACCACCATTTTTTTTCAAATCCAATGACCCTAAGTACACCGCTTCAAAAAGAGTCATTGCTGAAGAGGGTATAAACTAACTTAAGACTGTGGCACGCGGTGAAGGACCACATTCGAAAGAAGGCTAAACTGACAACAAAGTCTGACTTGGTTGCTGTCAGAAATTTTTTCTGGTTTGAGGAACTGACAGAAATGGCATACAATAATTATAACAACAGACTGTTTAAAGTTCTTCTTCCAGCCATGGTTGAGCATTGGGGACACACACTGGCATGTAGAAGATCATTTTCAAACTTTCATTAACTTTACCTTGTACATTATATATCCTGTTTTGGATTTGCTAAAAACCCCCAAATGTGACTTTAAAATAATTTAGGATTGTAGTTCATTTCTACATTAAAGATTAAGTACACAGACTTGACCCATTTGTGTTATTTCATGCAGTAGCTTTTCTGGCGGTAATATGATTCTATTGTGTGGAAAAAATATTTTGAATAAGTGTTTTAAAACTTTTGACAGGTAGTGTATTTAAACAGTTGATTCAACTTTTCCTTTAATAAATAAACTTTGTTTCTTTTGAACAATGCAGAAATGCATTAAGAAAAAAACTTTAATTTTAATAAAAATAAAATCATGTTGCTCACTCCCATGAAGCACTGAGAATGATGTAATTGAGTCGGTGTTCCTACACTCTCAAACTACTTAAATATTATCTACATTAATATTTTGCAATACCAAAGACATGCATGGTAGGCAGATTGGCGTGTCTAAAGTGTCCGTAGTGTATGAATGGGTGTGTGAGTGAGTATGTGATTGTGCCCTGCGATGGACAGGCACCCTGTCCAGGGTGTACCCCACCCTGTGCCCGATGTTACCTGGGATAGGCTCCAGGTTAAGAGCCTGAAGAAGGAGTAAGTGGTAGAAGATGGATGGATGGATGGATAAAATATTTGATGAAGTCATGTTTGATGTATGAAAACAAATTATGTTAATGTAATTCAAGTTAACCGATGCACAAATTTAAATTAAGTAAATTCACTGGGCTTTTTTTCAGTGTATGGACTTCTGTGTTCACTTTAAACTCGTCTTTTTTAAACAATAAAACTAGGAAAAGAAAAGAAAATTAATCTTAGAAAAGAATAAAAGTTTCCATTGGCAAGAAAGGAGAAGATAGAATTAATTTAATGTTACCTTGAGGAACCTTCTACAGTCAAAAAAAAAAAAAAAAACACTTGAGCTGGGGCTCAATCTCCAGTCACTGGCGTATTAAACCTGTATGTTACCACTGCTCTGTCCTTGCACACATTTAATAGCAACGTTAATTTAAATACTATAGTTATTATACCTGTACCACATGACTCAAGCATGCTCACTTTATATACTTAAATTAATTAGAAACTTTATATTTTTATGTGAACCATTCAACCACACATTCCATTTTTATTATACTGTGTTAAGCTACCGTATGTTGTTCTATGCTTCACCTCGTGGTTGTTGTGTGAAGCACAACAAATTAATTTAAATTCTTAGAACCATGCGTGCAGGATACCGCGTGATCGCACGTGACAAGTCATGTGAAACCGTATGAAAAAACGTGATTTCTAAATATTTAGAAATATTAACTAAATACAATAAGCTTTTACTTTAAGTACTGCAAAAAAGTTCTGTTTACCAGCATACATACTACATATAACTATAGATTACAGATCCTTCTAAAGAGATGTACTTAAGCAAATGTATAGCCTATCTATAGCCCGAGGTTTGGGCAAAATCTTTCTCAAATAAGAGTAGAAATATAGAGGCAAAAATCCAACTGAGTGAAAATCAAGAAGTATCTAAAAAGTGAAGATTTTAACTGATGAAAAGAGCTGACCACAAGTTCATCATGCTTAACCCTGCATGACTAGCTAGCTCACTAAGGAATCAGTTATCAGTGAAATATTTCTGCTAACAAAAAGTCTATTTTAATTGTGGATACAGTGATGGACATTGATCTCCCACTGTGGTACCAATGGGTCCTTACTGAAATGGCCATAACAATTCAATTCAATAAAATTTTATATCTATAGCACATTTTACAATGGACATTGTCTCAAATCAGCTTTACAGAAACATATAAACACAGGATACAGATTTTTAGTGTGTGAATTAATCCCTATTGAGCAAGCCGGTGGCGACTGTGGCAAGGAAAAACTCCAAAAGATGATATGAGGAAGAAACCTTGAGAGGAACCAGACTCAGAAGGGAATCAGTCCTCATCTGAGTAACAACGGATAGTGTGAAAGTAAAAGAAAGTTCATTATGGGCTTTACATTAAGTTTTTATTGAACTGTTCACCAAAGGAGACCTGAGATCACCAATAACAGACCTTTTGCTCACAAGATTTTATCAAATGCATTCCAAATCTGGATTTAAAGTGAAGCAAATTAGTAAATGAATCACATGTAAATAAATCATACGTAAATGGATCACATGAAAATGAATCACATGAAAATGTATCACATGTAAATGAGTCACATGTAAATGAATCATATGAAAATGAATAAATAAATTAAAGACAGATGCATTCTAAATAACTTTCTTTTCCCAATAAAGAGGATTATAGGCATATAATCTAATATATTATAGGTTCTGTGGTTTCATCACACTGACTAAAACATTCTATTCTAAATTGCTTCTAGATGCCAATGAGTATGTAATTATGTGTTTGATGGACATGTTGTCAGAATCTACCATAAAACTGGGATGCATAAACAGTGCTGTTAACATTCATCACAGCTTATTTTAAGTCCTGAAATTCTTGTGAAATGTTTCACTCTTCTAAGCACGTTCTTATATCTTGTTGACTGTGTATGTATGAGCAGAAGTGTTGGTGTTCCGATAATAATGATCTCATTATATCTCATCTTTGTCATTGTTAAGTTTTTTAAATTGGACTTATTTCATTGACACATGCTGATAGTGGACCAGTCTGGAGAGTGGGAGCAGATCTACAAGCTGTATAGATGTCACGTAATGGACGTAAAGGAGGTAGGAAGGATGCAAATGCAGATAAAAGCTTTATTATATGAGCAACAGGCAGACAAATTCAAATCGTGAAACATAGAAGTGTTCATAAACAGGCAATAGGTCAGGCGATCAGCAAACAAGGCAAAACAAGAATCGAGAATGAGCGAAAGAACAATATCAAAACAATCACACACGTATCGAGAAACAAACACTTGGTATATGGAAACTCACGTAATACTTTGCAAATATTTAGTGTTCAAACAGTCTCTATTATGTGTGGTGCGATTGTGCGTGAGATCGGATGCAGGTGTGCATGATTACAATGAATGTGAGTGCTCTGGGAATTGCGATCCATGGCGGCCATGTTTGTAAGCCACAGTGCAGGATAGGTAAATGTAGTCAATGGTGTATATATATATATATATATATATATATATATATATATATATATATATATATATATATATATATATAAAAAGGCTAAATAATTCCCACAAGGCACATACAAGTCAGACAAAACAAACAAGTCCAGGCGCAAAATGTTCTTGCACCGGAAGTGAAAAGTGTAAAATCGTACACTGGACCGGCCATGAATAATTAAGAGACAGCATCTCCTCATAGGATAATAACACACAGTCTCATGAATAATTATGAGACACCAACGCGTCATCGATGTACTATAGTACATTGCAACATCACTGCCTGTAATGGCATTTTAAACCCCGAAGACGAAACTAGCGGAAAAAAAGCTCAATATTAACCAGTTTTCTCCTACAATTAAAATTAACGGATACTAAAATTGTCTTTTAATATGTGAGACATGTACGCCTGTGTTAAAATCTCAGAAAATGTAGTTTAGTTTTTCATGATGCTTTAAGGCCTAATAAGTTTTGACAAACAGAAGTGTGTCGAAATATTTGCACGTGCCAAATAATATAATTAAATAATTAATTCATTTAACTCCATGACACATTTAAAGAGGCTTTCTGTCAGTTTTAACAAAAGTGTAAGTCATGCCGCTTCAGAATATGATATAAATGTTTTTTTTGTTTTTTTTTATGTCATTTGTAAATAGTCAAAACCTTGCAGTTGTGTCGGGGTCTATGTTTTATTAATAGCAAAATAACAGACAAAGTGGAAATTCTAAATTGTGGCCTAGGTGCTATAGTCAACACTAACACCATAACACTACTTAACACCAGACAACACACAAGCAGCTTCAACTCAAAGGCTCTGAACAGTTGACAAGACTCAAGTTAAAGTAAAATATAAAACTCTATAAGCAGTATTTGATAGTCATACACTGAGGAAAACAGCATGCTCTACAAAAAAAAAAAAAAAAATGTTGATGTATGACAAATTAGACCATATTTTTTTCTTCTGAGCATACAAATGAACTTCAAATGATAAATGGATGAACTTGACATTGCAAACAATAAATATATTGTATATTATATTAAATGCAGGGAGACATAAGTGTTTGCTGTTGCTGATCTCAGTTCAGCTCAGACAACTGTTGTTCACTGTCCAATGTTCAATGTAAGTAATTCTGTTTATTACCAAATGGAATTTTTTCCAGGATGCCCACAAAATAACCAAATCTTCTGCATGAAACCAAAACAAATGCTGTTATCTGGTTTGAAGTTAAGAATTATTGTGAATGATTACTTTGTTAGGCTATTCATCATTGATATTAAAATAATTTAAAAATTCAGAATTCAAAACAAACAAATCATTATTTAAGCCATACTTTTGTAATACATATGAACATCCAGTTCATGCGGCAATTGTTTCAAAATATAATGTAATGGCACATATTTCATTAGAATTTATTATTGCCTGCTAATAACTAAATGTATTTAGAAAAACATTCAATTCTATTGAGGAACAATAATTTAATAGCATTCAGGAACTATTGTAAGGTATGTATTTGTAATGTTGTAATTCACATAAATTTCAGTAAATATTTTAAATGTTATTCTATAGATTTCCTCTTTTGAAAGCTACCTTGTGCACTCACCTAGTAGCAGAACAAACAGTCACATGAATCATACAATTCAGAGGAGCTTTGAAAACACAAGAGCATGTCACAGGTGATGTAGTTATTGGTCCATACAGCAGAAGAAAGAAATGATTATTCTATGTAATATATGGCAGGAAAAGCAAATTGGAGAAAACATTAATGATCACTGTTAGAGTGTTTGGTAACACTTTCTATGAAGCCCATGTTTATAGTCAATTTTACAGTGGGGGAAATAAGTATTGGACGCATCAAAAAATGTTCAGTAAATGTATTTACAATGAGGCTGTTCACATGAAATTTTCACCAGCCATCAGTATTAACTCAAGAAATCAAGAAATATAAAGAATTCACAACATTAAACTCTATAAATAAAGTGATGTGTAATAAAGTGGAATGACACAGGAAAAAAGTATTGAACATGCTAAAAAAAAAGCAGTTCTCCAAGGCAAGGTAAGGCGAGGAACAAGATGAAATCTGTAAATAATTATACCCCCTATGTGTGCAAATTAATATCAGCTGGGTTAGTAAGTTGATGGTCTACAAAAAGGCTTTTCGTTACCAAGGTGTCACACAAGAAACAACTCATGATGGGTAAAAGCAAAGGGCTCTCTCAAGGCCTTCTCATCCTTATTGTTGCAAAACATATTGATGAAATTGGATACAGACATATTTCAAAAACAGTAAGCACCATTGGGTCCATTATCCACAAGTGGAAGCAACATCACTCCATCATCAACCGGCCACACACAGGAGCTCCTCGTAAGATTTCTGACCAGGGAGTCAGAAGAATAGTCAGAAGAGTAGCCCAAGAGCCAAGGATCACTCAGAAATTGCCCCAGAAACACTTGGAGGCAGCAGGTGCCATCGTCACAGAGAAAACAATAGGCAATGCACTCCCCTGCTCACGCTCACCCCGCAAGACTCCATTACTAAAGAAAAGGCATGTTGAAGCTCATTTAACGTTTGCTTCAACTCATTTGGACAAGCCTATGAAATACTAGGAGAGTGTAGTCTGGTCAGACGAGATCAAAATTGAACAATTTTAGCTGTCATACCACAGACCATGTTTGGAGAAACAGGATTCATTTTTTTCATGCAGGAAGCGTCTTGAAGATGTCACTACAAGCAAATGCTTCTCTGCTAAGTATTAAATAAATTTCAGTTAGTATGTTCAATACTTTTTTCCTGTATCATTCCCCTGTATTACACATAACTTAATGTATGGACTTCAATGTTGTGATTTCTTCATATTTCCTGATTTCTTAAGTTAATACTGATGTCTGGTGAAAATTTCATGTGAATAGCCTCAGTGAAAATATATTTCTAAAATGCTGATGCGTCCAATACTTATTTCCCCCACTGTAAATATTATTTGGAGTATGTATGGACATGACAAATCATGCAACCATGTAGCCAGGAATGATTGTGCATGTCTTTATTCAATTAATCTTGTGAGAACATGCATAGTAAATCATTGTCAATCATTATATATTGTATTATATATAAATATTATTTACTGATAAATTACAAACATTTATAAACATAAACTAAATATAAACAGCTTTCACTTTAGTTTTGATACTACAAACTATTACATTCTATAAATTCATGTCTAACACACATTTTTAGCTCCATATTGTCATGGGAAAACAAAAGTACATCTTCCTCTAATTAAATCACCTTATATCAAGGGTTTTAAGGCCATTTCCAGAGAACTTGATATTCACCATTCTACAGTGAGAATTGAGGATCGTTTACAAATGGATAGCCTTCAAAGCAGTTACCAGGCTTCCCAGGAGTGGATATCTCAGCAAATTCAGTCCAAGGTCAGACAGTTTAACACTCAGAGATGTAAAGAAAAACTCAAGAACTACATCATGTGACCATCAGGCCTCTGTAAGCACATAAATTGTTAATGTTCATGACAGCACAGTCAGAAAAAGCCTGAACAAGTATTGCTTTCATTGAAGGGTGGCTATGAAAAAGACCATTCTCTCCAAAAATGAATGTGAAGCACAATTTCAGTTACAAGATTGCATGTGAACAAACCAGAAACGTTCTGGAACAATATACTTTGGACTGATGAGACCAAGGTGGAGATGTTTGGCTATCATTCACAGCACCATGTTTGGCAAAAACCAAACACAATGTGGCACCACAAACACCCCATACCACCTGTCAAGTCTAGTGGTAGAGGGGTGATGATTTGGACTGGTTTTGCAGCCGCAGGACCTGGGAAACTTGCCGTCATTGAGACAACGATGAACTCCACTTTATACCAGAATGTTCTTGAAACAAATGTGAGGCCATCTGTCCAGCAGCTTAAGCTGAACCAAAATTGGGTTATGTAACAGGAAACTGAACCCAAGCACACCAGCAAATCAACGTCTGAATGGCAAAAGAAGAAAAAAAATCAAGGTTTTGGAATGGCCAAGTAAAAGTCTATACCTCAACCCCTTTGAGATCCCTTGGCAGGATATTAAGAGAGCTGTACACAAACAAATGCCCTCAAATGTCAATAAACTGAAGCAATTTTCTAAACAAGAGTGGGCCAAAATTTCTCCAACATGATGTGAAAGACTGATGAACTCCTAAAGAAAATGTTTTCTTCGAGTATTTGCTCCTAAAGGAGGTTCTACAAGTTACTGAATTATAGGGTGTACTTATTATTTTTAACCTGGTTTCTGAATGCTGATTTACATTTAAGAAAAAAAAAAGCCTAAAAATTCTACCTATTGTAATCTGGTGTTTGTTTATTTGTTTGTTTGTTTGTTTGTTTGTTTGTTTGTTTAAAGAAGTTAGTGAGGACCACACAATCATTATTTAGGCCCTGATCAATTAAAAACCTAGAAATGAAGGAGTGTGTACTTTCTTGTTCCCATGACTGTGCATATATAATCATAAATTAATGATCATTATCTGTAACTGGTGGTTAACTTTACAAATATATTATCTTAACAATTACAAATATTTTGTCAGCATATATAGTGTACATAACAGCTCATTTAGTGATAAAAGAATATATTCAAGGTTCTCAGAGAACTCACACATTGTAATCATGAATACACACACAAGCAACTACAAACACTGTTATTTATTATTTTCATATGTGTCAAACTCTAAATAACGATTTTTTTTATTGATGTAATAATAAAAAGTTAGTATACTGTGGTAAAAGAAAAGAAAAATAAACATAGATAGATTGTATGTAGAAAGGTACTGAAATGAACAGTAGTATAAAATTTACTGACACTAAACTGTTTTAATAGTAGCTTTAACAGTTGTGTCATTAAGGTAACAGTTGTGAGCTACAGTTCATGGCCATATGCAGCAGTTACTTGCTGACTAAAATAAGAACTGAATTCCAACTTCATTTACAAGACTTCTTTCTTTTTTTTTTCTTTTTTTTTTAATAGATGAAAACAGTCAATTACGCAGAGATTCTTACGTTCTAATGCACATAGATGTAAAGTAAATGTAGCAATATATTTAAAATACATCCAGGAAAATAAGCATATATTTAAAATATACTGGTAAATATATTTCATAGCCTTTTCCAATATGCTCTCAATATATTTTAATTCACTACAAGTGAACTTCAGTTCTGCAGTAAGCGTGACCTTAGTATTTTAAGAGTTCTATCGTCCATTGTGTGCAAAGAAGAAGGGCAGTTTTTATCTGCTAGGTTTTGCTGCAAAAATAAGAAGCAAGTGTGACAGTCAAAGTCTCCAGAAGAACTGTGGTTGGTTTTGCAAGATGCTCAAAAAAAAAACAAACAAAAAAAAAACTTACAGCACATTTCCTTATAAAACTGCACTAACTATTTTTTTGTCACACCAAATATTCACTTTGTGAAACATAAACAAAACACACGTGTCCAGATGTCATTACGGTCAACAACGGAAAAGCAGGTGCTCGCGCATTCGCGCTTAGAGCACGCTGCTTCAAGGGGGGATCATGACACACACACACACACACACACACACACACACACACACACACACACACACACACATAATAGCAGAGTTCTGTGTTCTGTTCAAAAAGGCTCTTTATTTTCTGTAATATTTATTTTAAGTCCTGAAATTTCCTCAAAATCGTCCACTTGTGTTGTCTTGCTTACTCTTGACTGTGCATATATGAGCAGAACCTGTCTTTGATAGCAAACACTGGCCTTAGACATGATTTTCTTACACTTAGGCTTATGACACTTACCAGGGTGTGCAGCCTCCCCACACTTGCATTTATAAGTGTAAACCATTTCTTCTAGATGTTTCAGAGCCAAATTGAGGATAGTATTGGTAAGTGGAAAACCACGTGACAAATGTCTGACTTCCCCAGAAGTGTTTTGAACTTCAGGAAGAAGGGAATCCAGAATGCTGAACTCTGCTGGGGGGCCAGAGGGGATCTGTTTTGTTTTCAAATAATCAAGTCTTTTCTTGAGGTAAGACCACTTGATTTTCTGTGATTTTTTCTTAAAGGTTACAATAAAACGTTTATCAGGTTTAATTTCTGTCCTTCCCTTGAAAGAAGGGGTAATGAACACACTGAGACGTTTGGCCAGAATTTTGTAGAATATTCAATATTTCATATTGAAGGTGCCACTGTGTGTTTTAAATAGCTCAGGTACCTATTTGTTCTTTATCATTGTATTGTACTCTATCTTTAAGGTCTCAGTCAGTGGACAGCGATTGCTTTTGTAGTATTTCACATTCTCCATACCAGGTATGCCAATCAAAGACTTAATGGCACTTAGTATTTCTGCCCCACTAAACTTTCCTGACCTCCTGTCAGAACTGTACATAAATCCCTTCAATATTCTGGCAACATCTGGGATCTTTTTTTTAGTTTGTTTGTGAACTCTGAGCTCTAGGACAAGAGGATGATGATCAGAAATGTCCTGTTGCTCAACTCTATTGTCACTCACCAGTTCCAAGTTTACCTCCTGCATGAAAAACATGTCTAATCTAGAGTAACTCTCATTCTGACATCGGGTAAAGTCTTTCTCAATAGAGTATAAATATGACCAAGTGTCTCTTAAATTCAGAGATGCAGTAAAGTCTTCTAAAATATCTTGGAATTGTGAATGCCATGCATGTGAAGATCTCCGATCAAAGCTAGGATGCAAAAATGTGTTGAAATCACCTCCAACCACTAGCACACCCTCAGCTGTCTCCATCAAATAGTTTTTTAATCTAACTACGATATCTCTGTCTACCTTATTATTGTACACGTTAACAAGAGTGTACAGTTCACCATACAGACGACAGAAGAGCACAATGTAACCTCCACTACAATCCTCACCATGGCATATGTACTCAAACGGTTATTTGTCTCTTATCAGTATTGCAACTCCTTTGCTGCAGGAGCTGTACACAGTGAAGTAGACTTTCCAATCTTTTCCTGTCTCATCTTCCAATATTTTGTAGCACGCTGGTCCAACATGTGTCTCTTGTAAAAAGACAATATCAGCTCGAAGGTCACTGAGAGTTTTCAACAAATCAGAAAGTTTTTCAGGTGACTTACAGGTATTTTTAATACCACAAGTGTTCCAGGTGACAAAACGGAGGCTTGATTTTCTTTGTGATGTCATTATTGAACTTCTGTAAATAAAATACACAAGTTAAAATTATTTTGTCTATTGTGTGTTATGTATTGTGTGTTCAGTAAGGATCAAACACCTATTTAAAGTTTTTCATGTAACGCCATAAATTTATGAATTAATTTTGACAATATATTTTATGAACACTACTGTATTTATTATGTATATTATTTTTAGAAAATACTCTTTTATCCTAAATAAATATGACCTTGATGGAATTATAGTTTGTACTCAGCAGTCAGCTAGTGGTAGAAATTAAACGAATTACAGGAATAATTGTACACAAGTAACTCACATCATGTGTTGGGTAACAGTTGGGTAAATTATATCTCATTGCACATTTTACAGATTTCACAGCATAAAATTCTATAAAGCAAAATGGGATTACAACTGTTTTTTGCTTTATTTCTTATATATCAGCTTAAAAAAGAAAAACAGGGCAGACACATTTGTGCACAACCTATATACAGTGCCTTCCATTAATATCGGCACAAATATGAGCAAAGAAGGCTATGCATTTTTTAAATTATTTTAAGTCTTTATTATTTAACTTTTGATCTTTTGTTTAAAAGAGTCACAAAAATGCTCTGCTCTCATGGATATCATCCATCCATCTTCTATACCGCTTATCCTTTTCAGGGTTGCGGGGAACCTGGAGCCTATCCCAGGGAGCATCGGGCACAAGGCGGGGTACACCCTGGACAGGCTGCCAATCCATTTCAGGGCACACTCTCATACACATTCACACACCCATTACAGACACTTTAGACATGCCAACCAGCCTACCATGCATATCTTTGGAATGGGGGAGGAAACCAGAGTATCCGGAGGAAACCCCCGCAGCACGGGGTGAACATGCAAACTCCACATACACAGAGTCACGGTGGCCATCGAACCCCCGACCCTGGAGGTGTGGGGCAAACATGCTAACCACTAAGCCACCGTGCGCCCCTCATGGATATCAAACAATTGTAAAAACAGGTTTGTTCCAAAAAATATCTTTGTTAAATATGGGTGTGCAACAATTATTGGCACCCCTATGAATTCATATGAGAAAAATATATTTGATCGACCATGACTTCCTGTATCACAGGGGTATAAATATGAGGTAACACATAGGCCAAATTCCCTTAGTCATACATAACAAAGGGTAAGACCAAGGAATATAGTTGTGATGTGCTGCAAAATGTTGTTGATTTTCACAAAATATGAAGTAGCTATAAGAAAGTAGCACAAGCACTGAACATGCCCATTTCCACCATCAGGACAATAATGAAGAAGTTCCATTCAACTGTTATCTTTTTTATAAATGTTATGAATCAACCTGGAATTAGACGCGTGTCTATACTGTCTCAACACACTGTGAAGAGGGTTTGAGTTGCCAAAAATTCTCCAAGGATCACAGCTGTAGAACTGCAGAAGTTAGTAGTCTCTTGGGGTCAGAAAGTCTCCAAAACAACAATCCAAAGTCACCTACATCACATACAAGTTTTTTGGAAGGGTTTCAAGAAAAAAAACCCTACTCTCATCCAAAAACAAACTCGAGCATATTCAGTTTGTCAGACACTACTGGAACTTCAAATGAGATCGGGTTGCATGGTCAGATGAAACCAAAATAGAGCTTTTTGGCAATAAACACCAGAGGTGATTTTGGTGCACACAAAGAGGTAGCTATATGGAAAAGTACCTCATGCCCACGGTTAAATATGGTGGTGGCTCTTTAATGTTTTGGGGCTGTTTTTCTGCCAGAGGACCTGGACATTATGTTAGGATACATGGCATAATGGACTCTATCTAATATCAACAGATATTAAATGAAAACCTGACTGCCTCTGACAGAAAGCTTAAAATGGGCCGTGGTTGGATCTTCCAGCAGGACAATGATCCAAAACATCAAAATCAACATAAAAATGGTTTACTGACCACAAAATCAAGGTCCTGCCATGGCCATCCCAGTCCCTTGACTTGAAACCCATAGAAAACCTGTGGGGTGAACTGAAGAGAAGAGTCCACCAGCGTGGATCTCGAAAATTGACCGATCTGGAGAGATTCTGTATGGAGGAATGATCTCAGACCCCTTGCCATGTATTCTCCAACCTCATCAGGCATTATAGGAGAAGACTCATTGTTATCAGTATTGCAACTCCTTTGCTTTTAGGGCTGTGTACAGTGAAGTAGACTTTCCAATCTTTATGATAAGGAAATGGTACCAAGTCTGTGAAGATTTTGTAACAATCTGGCCCTACACTTGTCTCTTGTATAAAGACAGTATCAGCCTGAATTTTACGGAGACTGCGCAACACATTTGAAAACTTTTCATCCAGGCTTCTTATACCATTAGTTTTCCAGGTGACAAAACGGAGTCTTGTTTTTTCTTTTTTTTTCTTTTTTCTTGGGGCATCATGATTAATGATTGGACTTCTGTAAATAAAATACACAATTAGGATCACAGTTATTTTAATATTTTTGTCTATTGTATGTTATGTATGTTTATAGCAAGGATCAAACAGCATGTCACGGATTTCCCCTCAACTGCTTGAAGCACAAAAGCATGCTCTTCTGGGTTTATCAGTGACTTTGTTCACTTTCTACACGTGTGTTTTGTTATGGTTTATGACTTGTCTCCGCCCCTGTTACATTATTGGATGTCTCCCTCACGTGTCATTATTATTCACAGCTGTTTATGCTCTACCTTTGATTTCGTTAAGTATTTAAAACTATCGTGTGCCTTTGTTCATGGCGGAGTGTTTGTACAGTATCATGCCTTTTGATCCTCGTTTTTGTTTCATAGTTTTGATCCTCTTCTCATCCTCGTTTATCGATTCCTGTCTTAGCCTAGTTCATCCTCTTTGATTTTGCCTAACCATTTGCCTGTTTATGACCATGTATTTTGCCTTTCCATTTGGATTTGTATCTGTCTCTTCAATAAAGCTCTTAACTGCACTTGCATCTGTCTCTAAAACGTTTTACATGACACATCACCTTAATTGTTTCATATCGGGCCATAATTGTGTGAAGGATTTTGAGAATGTCATTTTATGTACAAAGTCCGCTGTGTATTGTGTGTTCTCAATACAGTTTTTACTACATACTCATTCACCTTTTTTAGACTTATAGTTGAAAAGGTATATATGTGAACTGTATATTAGTGAAGACATATGTAAACCTGACTAAAAGATATCATTTGCTGTAATAAATATCAATACCAAAATAAATAGTGTATCATACAGATTTCCTTGTTGATAACTTACCTTGTACTCAGCAATCAGCTGCTGGTACAAATGAAAGACTGTATGTGTATGATCATTTGTTGTTTTCTTTTGCTTCTTCATTACTGTATTAGTTAAAAATTGGTATATTGATGGCTTTAAATATTTGTCATTAATTGTGGATTTTGGCCTGTTGGCATTCAGTATATAAAAAAACATACACTTATATCCAAATGTCCATGTTTATTACACTTTTCCTAAAACATAAAGTCTAGTGGCAGAGAATACTGCAAATACTAATACTGCTGTAGATTTTGTCAGCGGGCTGGTTATTTCTATCCTGTAAAACTGTTATGAAATCTGGAAATAAACTCCAATCGTATGTCATTAGTAAAATGTCACTATGCTGCACTTAAAGGAAAAGTGCATCTTAAAGGAAATAAGAAGAGCCGAATATCTCATCAACTATCCAGTCCACACCTCTTGATAATTTATTCATTCAAAACTAAACCGTTTACATTTGCACCATTATGTGCCATGTCACTATGTCTGCTAATGGGTATAAAAATAAAAATATTAATGCTTTGTTTTTTCAAGCGTGGCATGATCACAAAAATAAAGCCCTATATGTTTCATTATGGGCATGTTTCTTAAACAAAAAAGGAGGGAAAAAAGCAATTTGTTGATGTTATTAGCATGTATGTCACATGTTACATATTAGTTACTCTTTTTCCAGAGTTCAGAAGTAGGAAGCTACTTGATTTATATTCTTTACAGCAATCAAATATTATCTTTTCATAGTAGACCTATACATTTGTGGCCTGATGGCAAAAGATAAAATATTATGCTTGCAGATAATTGCAAATATGTAATTAAAATATTTAACAGTGAATAACATACACAATATAAATATGATTTGCAGTATGTATGGACATGCCTAAATCGTGCAAAGATGATTATACAGAAATTGTTGTTATTCAATTAATATTGTGCTAACATACACATGAAGATGAGAAGCATATATACTGATAGATTATGAACCTTTATACAACAGTTAGTTCTGGTCCACTAATTTGATTGGTCGAGCGGCGTTCCAGGAGTGAATATATTTCCTTTAACTGCACTGGAAAGTTTCACTGTGTGTATCACTCCGCTCGTCTGTGTTCACCACATAAACGTTTCACTTCCGAGTTTGAAACTGTTACTACAGTAGATTCTGTGACATCATCAGGGGACATTTTTCTTTTTCTCTGTTAATCTCTCTCCTCTGTATCTCTCTGCAGAGGTTTATTTTTATTTGCTTCTGAACTCTTAGTTTTAGGACAAGAGGACATTTATCAAAATCTTTCTGTAGTTTAACTCTATAGCTCTGTAGTTTGTATTTTCCCATTTTGTCCTCTGGCATTAAAAATAAAGTCTATTCTGTAATGACCCATTGTGAAATTGTGTAAATCCCTTATCAGAAAAGTGAAGGTATTGTGTCTCTCAGATTCAGAGAGCAGTATGATCTTCTAAAATAACTCTTAGGCCCAGTTTCGTTCTACGCATAACTTTTGCTATGGTTATGGCTGGCGTGTACACTACTCCAGCGTTTTCGACTCTCAAAAACGTAGACTTTTGGACACACTGAAAACTCCGTTTTAGTTTGAAAACTCCGGGCTTGCATTTCAGTGTAAACAGACCAAAACGAAGACTTTTGAAAACAAAGGTGAGGCTCCGTCCACATTCGCCCCCTGATTGGGTCTTCTGAATTTTGCGTATCTTTCCCTGATTTCTCAAGCCCTACTAAATGACCATTACACTACCTTTATCGTATACACAACACCACGGAGACTGAACTGCAAGCTTTGCTGACTTTGTTGTCATTCTTAGCAGCCATTGTGCAGTTAAATTCTGTATTTTATAATACTGCAGCTGCCTACATGCACAAGAGGCGAGCTATTATTAGAGCAATCAGCAACAAATCTCATTTCAAGCAGGGTAAGTTCATGGAACACCGGTTTTTGTGCCTGCCAGTGACTAGCAACCAACTTCCTGTTCATACTTGCATGCGCATGTCCAGTGTGCTTGAATGGTCATGTGACAAACGTTTAAAGTTGTGTAGTGAGGACGGAGATCCTTTCTGAAACACAGGGGAAACGCCATTGTGGATGAGGATAGTTTTAAATTTAAAATCAGGGATGTTTGGTGGTCCCCCTATTTAGCTAGCATGATTAACAGGCACTCAACCAATGCGAGACATGAGACCACTTGAGTCATTGGGTAGAGGCTGTTGCACTGGCCAATCAGGAGGCGTTAACAGTAGCTAAGTTTCTGTGTAGGGAAGTTATTCCACAGTTTGGAGTCCCAGATTTCATCAGCTCAGACAATGCTCCGCATTTTGTTAATCAGGTTATAGTTGCTGTAGCTAAGGCCTTGTGTATGGAGCATAAGCTGGGGTGTGTGTACCATCCACAGTCACATGGAATGGTAGAAAAAGCAAATGGAATACTGAAAAACAAGGATGCAAATATTTGTGAAAGCTTGTGGCTTAACTGGATTCAAGCATTGTCACTAGCCCTAATGAAAATGTGTTCCCAGACTAACAGTACTACTCATTTAACCCCACACAAAATGTTGACGGGCTACCCTATGCCTATGGTGTATACTCGGGGCCCCTCCAAGGGCCCACCTCTTGAACAGCTAGAGGGCGAAATGCAGGAATATGTGCACCACCTAACCCAAAACCAGAGGCATTTGTATTCTCAGGTTCATGAGGCAATCCATGGTGAAGACATCACCACACCAGAGAGACTGGTGGAACCAGGGGACTACGTGTACATACGCACGTTCAAAAGGAAGCACTTCAATGACCCTCAAAAAGAAGGCCCATTCAAGGTTGTTGGAGCAACTCCAACTGTGGTAAAGGTCGAAGGCAAAGATCACTGGTACCACTTAATCCACTGTAGCCGCAGGGCTGGAAAGGGCAGACTTTTGCACCCTACTGAGAATGGGGAAGATAGGCTCCAGCATCCTAATCAAGGAGGGAAAGGTAGACTCCTGCATCCTGCCTGAGAAACAGGCGGCACACTCTCTGTAGATGATCTGTAGATGCAATTGACAGCGATCCAGATGACCCCTAGGCAAGTCCATCCCACAGAACATGTGGACAAGTTAGGAGTTTGAAGATCGCAGAGCATGCCGATAGACAGCAAGTGACAGCAACACCCCTACGAACACACTAGCTCCAGAGCACAGGGCGTTGATGATTCCAGGCAGAGACTCCACACGGGCAGTACCAGAAGTGGCTGTCATACCACCTGGGGAAGTCCCTGCACCTCCGGCCCCCCTCCTAGACCCAAGCCAGATTCCTGAGGACCCTTTTATACTTGATGCTGAGATTGAAGAGGGAGTGATGCAGTTGTTAGAGGAAGAGTGTCACCCATACGAGCAGCCATTTTGGACTCTAGATCTATAGGATCTGAGAGATCTCGACATCCTTCCTGATCCCCAGTGACCCCAATAGCACCTGAACACTATCCCTTTCCTAGATAAAAACCAGCAAATTCTACAGCTCCTCTTGCCTGAATTGGTAGTTCCAGTGCCGCAGGCAGCCCATGCAGTTGGACCAGATGCTATACCCCAAGCTGGCCCAGTGGCCATACCCCCGAATGCGGCTGAGCCACACCAGCCATCGCACTAAAAAACGGGTGCTTCTTGCGGCCATCGTTCTAATAAGTGTTGTCGGAATGACTGCACTTATTGTCATTGTAGGTCCAGAAAATTGTACCCACTAAGGTCCAGAAAATAGTACCCATGACTGAAACATCATTGCACCACACTACTGTCAGAAACAGCAGCACAATCTTTCATTTGTGAGTGCCTAACACCAGGCAGGCTGACAATATACTCCCTCACGACAACACTAACACACTAATGGCTTGCCCATATCGACGAGGCCTACTACTCTTGATAATATAGACCATAGATGTGCCTTAGCTTTGCTTAAATTGGCCAAGGGTACAAAGTTGTGTAAAGCAGACATAATCAATACAGTCCATTGTAGAACAAGTGGCAGGAGCTGATTTTTTGCAGCAGATGGCAGGCATGCGATATTCCTCCAATTCGTTGCACGAGTAGGTCCATTAAAGATTGCTGGTCACCCAAAGTTGTTTCTTTGCTTGGCCGGTGCCTTCATAGTCAGTAATATTACCAAGGCGAATGGGATTACTCACATTAGGGGCCTGAATACAATATCGCACCTCCACTTTTAGTTTCACTGTAACCACATGGCATGCAGTGATCACCCCCAAATCATCATAATCGAGAGGACCGCCACCCAAATGGTAAAGCTGCAGAGATATAGCATTTATGCGGAGGCTACCCGCCTCCACAGTAATTTGTATTTGGATTGGATGTTTCACACGGCTCACACAGTTATCAATCACACGTCTCGTATGTCATGAGCATACTGCTCGAGGCCCACTCATGCGACCTTTGGGAAATTTGGATAAATGTTTAGTAGAACCTTACAATGAACACTACTTGTGTCCTATGGTCTGCCTGTTGGGGGCAGCTTCCTTTAACTATGGCCCAGTTTGGATGTGTAACGTTAGCCAAAGCTATTATTTCTGCCCAGTGAGTACCCCACTCGATGCTTCTATTCCAGTATATGTTGGCTTCTCATCCACCTTTCCTCTCCGTGTTTGCTCTGAGGAAGGCTTTGATTTTGTAGGCAACATATCTAGCAACTGTACTCACATTAAGCCTGCCCTCGTCTCTATGGTGTCTACCCACACCCAGTGTGAGAAGAATACAGAGTACACGTGTTCAGACTCATCAATGGATCGTATACAGTTGCCTGATTTAGTAAATGGCACTTTGCCCTTGGTGGACATTTTTGGTATTATGGAGGAGACAGGGTACACCAGATCCTCCCGATGGATCAGTTGGGGTGCTGCAGCCTGGTACTCCTGGAAGGTAAGACTCAGGCATCAAATTCTAAATTTGTTTATATTTACAAAATACAATTAAGTTGGTCAATGAAAACATTGAATATCTTTTCTTTGTACTTTTGTCAGTTAATTAACGTTTCAAGAGACTTGGCAAGTCACAGATTTTAGTTTTTATTGCATTTTAGAAAAAAATCCCAACTTTTTTGGAAATTGGGTTAGGCAATGTCTTGGCATTCTTATCCTAAAGAACCTGTCCATGTTACGGACAGGTAACATGAAAGCACAAGATAGGCTCAAAGAATGCAGAAGGACACCCGTGTTTGTTTTTGATGGTTGTTAATCACTTGATCTCAGTTCTTAGTTCAGACAACTGTTAAGTAAATGTTTCCATTGTAAGTGATTCTGTTTACCAATTAGAATTTCCCCCTGGCTCGCCTATCCTCTATGTTAAGCTTTTATATTAAGTCCTTTAGGATAATTAGATCTACAGCAACAAAACAAGGCAAATGATGTTATCTTGGTTGTAGTTACAAATTTCTAGACAATGATTTGTTGATATTAAAAATAAAATAAACCATAAAACAAATGAACAAATAAATTTGAACACAGCTGAAGTTCATTATTTTAAATTACATAATTTAAAACTAAAATAAATCAGTATTTGGAAAGTACTTGTGTAAAACAGAAATACATATGAACATCCACATACATCACAGACATTTACTTAAACTGTGTTCTGTGCATTGTGTTATTATGTGTTCGACTTCTGCTTTTAGGTAAAATAGTATATTATAAAAGAATCATATAATATTGTCTAAGAAAGTTAGAAAATATGGTGTATAAAATATTATATATAACTTACCTTGTGCAGTCAGCTGGTTGCAGAAATTAAGTGTGTCAGATGAAGAATCCAATTAGGCACATGATTTACAAGAGCTTGAAAAAAATGTGGAAGAATTTACATAGGAAAATATGCCACAGATGTTGAAAATATCTGTTCCCTAGTATTTACAACAAAAGTTGATGATTATGGCAAGATTTTTATTTAATTTTTTTGCTCCTACTTACAAAGCAAGAGAAATGAAAGTGAAAAACAGAAAGCAGCTTATGGTGGCTGAGAAGTGCAAAGCAAAACACAAATATGAAAACAAAATAACAAATCCAAAAACAAAACAACAAATTATAAACACAAGGACGAATCATAAAACACATTAACAAGTCAGAAAACACATTAAAAAATCAGAAAACACATTAACAAATCAGAAAACACAATAACAAATCAGAAAACACATTAACAAATCAGATAACACAACGACAAATCAGAAAACACATTAACAAAACAGAAATTTGGTGGATTGACTGTATTAATTAAAACTTGTATGTAATGAATTCACATACATATTAGAAAATTATGTATTGATGACTGTTTAATTGATTTAGGGACGCATGGCGTAAATATGGTTGTTCTTTCTAAAATACACCTTCTTCTACTCCTCAGAAAGTTTCGCCAAAACCCAAACTAGCAAGACAGAGTGCATTTTAGACTGTTTACCTCAGGAGTCAGCTTGAGGACACTGACAGGAAACCCAGTGAAAATGAAAGCCTGTGGAAATAGTTATTTTCTATATTTTTTAAATAAACAGATCATATAACTATGACAGGCAGTAGTGTTTTTTATTCTCTTTTTATTTTTAAATGTAATATATTTATTAAACATAATAAATAAGCATAATAGTGAATAAACATGACAGGCAGTTGTTTTTGTTCTTTTTATTATCAATTAATACAATAAATGGGACAAATGAACAGTGAAAAAAATTAACTTTACTTTTTTATGATACAATCCATAGGTTGAGGTGCATTCTTGTTTGTTTGATTTGCATAAAGGACATCAGAGGAAACTCATCTTAATCAGACCTTGCTTATATCCCATGCATACATTATGATTTCATGACCTTGATGTAATATGTCATGGTTTCATAAATGTGTGTACATATAAGTACTAATGGACACAATATTAAAAATTTTAAGCTATTTTATAAGCTGCTGAATAATGAGTATGGAAGCCATATTGTTAAATAAAACCAAATTTGCAATAATTAAAGTGATAATTACAACTAAGACAATACCTGCAGCAATATACTGAAAATTTACTAGATTAGATATCGTCTAGATTAGATTAGATTACTAGATTAGATATTTATTTGAATGCTTTTCATCTTTCATATATCATCATATTAATATTTTATATCTAATTTGTCTTTTGCATTTATGTACCTTTTTTTTTTTTTACAGGAAAAAAATACTATTACCATCTTTGCATATTCTCTACATTCTCTTTGCATTTTTTAAATTTTTTAATGACAAGTGCTTGTGTTTGCAGTGGTGGTCTAGGTATTACTGAACGGAAAAAAACTCAATTAAAAACAAGACGGTAATGGCGCTTGACGACAGCAAATCAGTCTCAAACAAATATATTGTGTTGAAAGTGTTATAACATCCATAACAAGATAAGTGGCCTAGTGGGCAAACGACATGTCAGGATTAATTGACTATGCTAACACCCACTCCCATCTAACTGAACTGTGTTGGCCACTGTGCATTCTGTAGTTGTGCTTCACGTACATGGACCAGAATTGTAAGTGGGTCCAAGGAGACAAAATCGATCCATTTTTGTTGTACCTAATTAACCACCAGAGCTCCATTCTTGGCTAATCTTAACTAATGTACCTTTAAATGTTTGTGATTGGGGATTTTGGACTGTTTATGTTTAAAATAATTAAATTCACACTTATATCCTTGTCTCAACATTTATTACACTACTACTAAAATTTTGACATAAAATCTAGTGACAGAGAAGAGAGGAAATACATTTGTTGTAAGTTCTGTCATATTAGATGTTGTAAAAAGCTCTCTAGAAGGGTTTGTGTGTCATACATATGATTTGGAGAGAAGTAAGGTCATGCAAAGACTTAGCCAAACATAAATGTACACTTTTCAGTTAATTATGTGTTAACATAGACAGGAAATGTAAATACATTTACAAATCATTAGACACATTAACTAAATGATTAACGTCTTATGAGGTTGGAGAATACATGGCAAGGGATCTGAGACCATTCCTCTATACAGAATCCATTCTGTGGTCAGTAAACCATTTTTATGTTGATTTTGATGTATGCTTGGATCATTGTCCTGCTGGAAGATCCAACCACGGCCCATTTTAAGCTTTCTGGCAGAAACAGTCAGGTTTTCATTTAATATCTGTTGATATTTGATGGAGTCCATGATGTCATGTATCCTAATAAAATGTCCAGGTCCTCTGACAGAAAAACAGCCCCAGAACATTAAAGAGCCACCACCATATTTAACCATGGACATGAGGTACTTTTCCATATGGCTACCTCTCTGTATGTGCCAAAACCACGTCTGATGTTTATTGCCAAAAAGCTCTATTTTGGTTTCATCACCATAGAACCCGATCCCATTAGAAGTTCCACTAGTGTCTGGCAAACTGAAGACACTTGAGTTTGTGGTGATGTTGGTGACTTCGTTTTGTAGTTTTGGAGACTTTCTGACCCCAAGACGCAATTAACTTCTGCAATTCTCCAGCTGTGATCCATGGAGATTTTTTGGCCACTCAAACCATCCTCTTCACAGGACATTGAGACAGTATACACACACGTCCTCTTCCAGGTTGATTCATAACATTTCCAGTTGACTGGAACTTCTTAATTATTTCTCTGAAGGTGGAAATGAGTATTTTCAATGCTTGTGCTATTTTCTTATGGCATATTCACATTTTGTGAAGCTCAACAACCTTTTGCCACACATCACAGCTATATTCCTTGTTCTTACCCATTGTTATGAATGTTTAAGGGAATTTGGCCTATGTGTTACCTCATATTTATACCCCTGTGAAACAGGAAGTCATGGTTGAACAATTTCCTGTTTCTAGTCACCCAGTGTACTAAAAATAGTTTAAATATCTATGGAAATATACTTCAAATATATTTTTCTCATATGAATTCATAGGGGTGTCAATAATTGTTGCAGACCTATATTTAACAAAGATATATATTTTTTTGGATAAACGTGTGATGTCCATGAGAGTAGAGTATTTTTTGTGAATTTTGTTTAACAAAAGATAAAATGGTTAAACAATAAAGAGAATTTTTCACAGTCTTCTTTGCTCATATTTACCAGTGGAGGGCATTGTAAGTTTAGCTACTGCTAAAAAGTCTACTAAATACTAAATTCATGTCTTGCACAGTTGTTAACAAGATTTCAAGATTTTTAGCTACATACCTTATATAAGCATAGATTACAGATGTTTAAATGTTAACTGGTGTTTAACAATACAAATACATTATTAAAATATTAACAAATGTTTTGTCATCAAATAAATAGATTGAAGATTGAATAAGCCTTAAATCTATATCTTAATGATTTTTTTTTACACAAATTATTAACATATACAAATAGTTACAACTCATTTAGTAATAAAGAAATATATTGAAGGGGATACAGGAAAATATGTGCACAGTAATAATGTAGTTTCCAAAAATCTAGTGGAAAGCAACTTAAATGTATTTTACAAGGAAGCAAAATGCAGGACTGCCATATTTAATACTATTCATAATAACAGACTTTTTAACATCCTTTTGTCTTATTTATTTGATAAAACTCAAATTTGTGGAATTTTTTTTTAATCAATAAAGGCTGATTTATTCTTTGGCGAGCTCATGCTAATGCTTGCACATGGTAAAGTATCAATACTTGCATGTAACATAAGCAACATACTCCTCTAGGAGGCAGTGTCACATGTACCACACCAAAATTTACTTAATTACAGCAGCAAAGAGCCAAAAAAACAGTGTGAATTCTGTGTTTAAATGTAGGAATAATAAAGCTGACTAAAAAAAAGTTCTGTAAAAAATATTTGCTTGTGAATTTGACATCAGTTTGAGTTTGCAAAAAAGTTGACTAATGAATATATATGTTTTAATAATGGTCTTATATTGTATACTGGACAGTCCTCTGTGTTCTGCTCAGAATGTTGTGTTTTGTTTAAGTCTATATTTAAGCCCTGAATTTTTCACTTGATCTTTGAAACCATTCAGTTCATGCTCTTTTAATTTTGTATGTATGAGCAGAACTCGTCTTTGATAGCAAACAGTGGCCATAGACATGATCTCCTTACAGTTGCGCTTATGACGCTTACCACTTAAGTGTCTGACCTCCTCACATTTGTATTTAAAATAAAAAATCTTATCTTCTAGGTGCTTCAGAGCCAGATTGAAGATAGTGTTGGTGAGGGGACAGCCAACTCGTAAACGCCTGAGTTCTCTAGAGCTTTGGACGCTAGGAAGAATGCAGTCTAGAATGTCGAAGTCTGGTGAGGGGGTAGAGGGGATCTGTTTTAGATTGTTGAGGGTGTCTAACAGGAAAGACCACTTGATTTCTTGTTCACCTGCCTCAAAGGTCACGCTGAACATGGTGTGAAGATTTTTTTCTATCTTGCCCTTGAAAGAAGGGGTAATGAATGCATCAAGGCGCTTGGCCAAAATTTGAGTGAATATCAAATAGTCCACATTGAAGATGCGTCTGTCTCCTGAACAATAAGACTCATCAAAAGACGTATATAAACATTTGTTCGTTAACATGATGTTGAAGTGTATCTTTAAGATTTCCGTCAATGAACATTGAAACCGTTTATAGGAGTATACTTCCAATTCATCAAGTCTGTGTTCTTCTGAGTTAGTTAAAGACTTGATCACACTCAATATTTCTGCTCCACTAATCTTCCCTGCTGTCACGTCAGAATTTAATTTATCTTCCTCCAACCATTTGGCAACATTTGGGATTTGTTTTTCAGTTTTCTTATGAACGGTGAGTTTTAGGATAAGAGGATAATGATCAGAAATGTCTTGTTTACGAGTAATAATGTTATACACCCGTTTAATTTTGTCCTCCGGCATGAAAAACATGTCTAATCTGGAGAAACTCTTATTTTGACGTCGTGTGAAGCCCTTCTCAGTTGGGGATTTATATGACCAGGTGTCCTTGAGATTCAGAGAAACAGCAAAATCTTCTAAAATAGCTCTAAATGGTGAATGCCTTGAAGTTGAAGGTTTCCGATCAAAGCTGGGATCTAAAACTGTGTTGAAATCACCTCCAACCACTAGCACACCCTCAGCTGTCTCTATCAAATACTCTTTCAGTCTACCCAAGACAATTCTGTCTTCCTTATGATTGTACACATTTACAAGAGTGTATAGTTCACCATACAGATAACAGAAGAGCACAATGTAACCCCCACTGCAATCTTCATCATGGCATATGTACTCAAATGGTACGCCTTTTTTTATCAGTATTGCAACTCCTTTACTTTTAGGGCTGTATACAGTGAAGAATACATGCCAGTTTTCCTTTTCAACTTTCTCGAAGATTTGGTAACACTTGGGTCCAACATGTGTCTCTTGCATAAAGACAATATCAGCCTGGAGTTTACTGAGGATGTTCAACAGTTTTGAAATCTTTGCCGATGAGTTTGAAGTTTTTTTACCTTTTATACCATTTGTGTTCCAGGTGACAAAACAGAGGTATTCATGTTCTGCTTGTGATGACATTATTAATTACTGAACTTCTGTAAATAAAACGCACAAATTAAAACACAATTATTTTATATTATTTATGTCTATTTTTGTGTTGTATTTTTTAAAATAAAGAAACTTAATCACAGCTATCAGTCCCAAAATAAATACTAAATAATTCATTATTTAAGTTTACAGGAATGACTGTGGAAGTTAATCACATCACATGTGTTGGGTGAATTATCTTACTGAAAATTTTAGTTCTCATGACAGTTTTTTGTGATGTGATTTCTGTGATTTATTTCTTTTTTTTTAAATAAGCTTTCAGAAAAATCAGAGCAGAGAAACACATTTGTAGACAATCTATGTAGGTTCTTCATGACTTTCCACTTAAAAGGGAAGAAAGGAGAACCTTCATATACTGTTAATCACATTATTGTACAGTACAATGTACAATGCTATGGCAATCTTACATTAAAGACCAGACTGGCAGCTTGAGAGGCCACACTGGATCACAGAATGCAGAGAGGCACCAGTGCTCCTTAATCACTTGATCTCAGTTCTCAGGTCAGACAACTGTAAAGTAAAAGTTTCCAATGTAAGAGATTCCTAACCTCTATACTATGCTAATGGCACCATTAGTATTTTGATATGATGTCCTTTGAGATAATTAGATCTACTGCAAGAAATCTAAGAAGAAGCCATACTATCTTTATTGCTGTTACAAATTAATATACTATTATTTGTTTACATTAAAAATCAAGCAATCCATAAAATACTAACACAAAGTTGTAGAGTTGATGCTCATGACTTAAATTTACATAACTTAAACTAAAACATACCAGTATTTGAGAAATACTAAAAATTACATAAATGTGTATAAACACATAAATTACACACAAATGTCCAGTTCAGACACCATTTCCTTAAAAGAATCCTTTATGCATTATGTGTTCTAAAGCTTTTCTTCTTTATTTTTATTTTTTTTTAAAAGCATTACAAATTATTATGTAGTTTTACGTTACAATTTATTATGCCATTTCCCTCTTTGGGAACTTACCTTTTGCTCTAAGCTGGCGGCAGAAATGAAGAAGTGTTTCAGATGAAGAATCAAATTAGTCGCAAAAATTACGGGAAAGTGGAAGTATTTTACCTACAGGAAACATATCAAAAAGATTGTAACTATTGGGTAAATATCTGCAGTGATTTCTCCATGTAATATATGGCAAGAAAAGAATGAGAAAAAGGAAAAAGCAGGTTGATGCACACACATACAAACACACATTTGCATGAGGATTTGTCTGTTTCTGTGATCTATTCTTTAACCCTTTAAGACCTAAACCTAAGCTTGGAAATATGCGTGTTTGTTTAAATAAGTTTAGTAAAAATTTTAATTTTTACATTTAACTGCAAAATTAGCAAAAATCTACAGAATATAATACACTGAGTAAAGTTACAATAGAACATTTAAACAATAAAACACATTATAAACTATTAAATGAAGTAAAACTTTACAGTACTGTTCAACTACTCATAGATAAATATCCAGGAACTAAGCGGGAACAAATGGGTAGTTCTTTGTTAACAACTATCTTATTCTTATAAAACACTAAGAATTACTAGTTAATTACTCAGTAAATAATTTAGTAGGAGGTCACTATTAACTATGCAGTAATTAATTGAGTGTAATTAGCAAGTTTTAAATTTCTCCTGCAGTCATTTTAAACCAGAAGTGGTGACTGTTCTAGTTTTGTGCTGATGCAGTGCCACTTGCTGGTACCAAAACATACTTACATGTGATGCCGTGACATCACGTGAATATAATACCATTTATATTTACATTCATTCATTTAGCAGATGCTTTTATCCAAAGCGACTTACAAATGAGGACCACCTTGAAGTTTAATATCTTCCAAGAACAGCATGCCCTGAATAGTTTTATATCTCTTGTCCCAAATTTGTCAATGTTAAAAAATTTATAATATTTAAGAAGTACATGTCATGCTTTTTAATTGATTTATAGTTATGATCAATATATGTGGCCTTTTATTTACACTTTAGCATCTGATAGCAAGACAATCCAAACTGTCTGATGGCAAGACTGCAGTGAGGAGATGGTATATGAAATGGCAAAAATGTCACGTTTCTCCACAAAACAAGTACTTTTTTTACAGCACAGTTGAATACTCATGGACTTGTTTAGCAGACACAATACAATAAAAAAACGTAATAAACAGATTTAAAACAGAAACAAAGAAAACCATTGGTGCTTAAAAATTAATTTGAACATTATATATACAATCAAGAATTGTGTGTTATTTCTCTGGATAATGTATTTTGTATATTTTAAAACCACTTTTCTGTTGAATTTAAAATGTAACTTTTCCCTTCATTCTTATTCTTATTATTCTAATGGAAACTGTAGAAATGTTGTATGTATGTATGATGATGATGATGATTCTGTGCTGGAAATACATCTTCTTTTCTCTCTCTCTTCATTTTATAGTTTATAACTATAATATAACACTGGGATTAATATGAAGATTACACAACATCAGCCTGTATGAATTTCAGGATTACTGTTTTAGCCTTCTCATTCATCCTAAATTCTAAATCTTTCTTCAAGCATGGACTTACAGGCTCACCATGCACTGACATTTTCAGCTGGCACCACTCTTCACAGACAGTGTGATTCCACAAATCTTGTTCTCTTTTCACATGCACCAAATCTTCACATTTATTTAAGAAATAGAATTTGTTTGGCAAATGACAGAATTTTACCAATGTGAGCTAGAACAACATCAAATATGCTTATGCAGCACAAGCTTATGACACCAGTAAATGTCCAAAATTGGAAATATTTGTACAATATGTACAAAATGTATTCTGGTCTTTACTCCAGGTATATTTCAGCATTTTAGCCTAATTAATGTCCACTGCTTTATAAGCACAGAATCAAAAACTGCTTGCTGGTGCCAGCTGAACATTTCCATCTGCTATTAGTGCAGGTTTGCTGTGTGTAAGGCTGGTGCCAAGATATCTGAACCTGGAGAGAACTGCTCTCTGAGGAAAAAGGACTACAGGAATTAACACTTGAACTCTTGCCCTCAGAATTAGCAGCTTCACCTGAGATAACACATCACACTGAGTGGAGACGAGAAGATCGCACATCACTACATTGCTTCCTTATTCCTCTCTTTCCACACCTTTCTCTCTCTCTGTATTGAGATCATCTTAAACTCACACAAGGTCTGTATGCATTACATAATATGTTTAATGTTGTCATGTAATTAACTATGCATGTTTAGCATCATTCAAAAGGTCTCAGTGCATCTGGAAAATATGGTCTCATTCAGCAGTTTAAATCACTACATAAGATCTAGAGAAAAATATTGCATGACATTAAAGGCATACCTTCCCCAGGTCCTTCACATAAATTACCTCCTGTATATAAATAAGATACATCCTTCCACAGATTGGCCCAAATTCCAATTCTAACCACAAACAACACCATTTGGTGGACCTACAGAGTATCTGGGTATTTAGGGGAGAGCTGGCCAAAGATTTGGGGAATCTGTAGACAGATCTCCCACACAGTTGCTGTGTGTAGTTTTTCTCTATCAGGTATGCAAGTTTGATTTTCTTATGTGTATTATTATGTTTGAATTTGATTGGTAATGTTGAGTAATGATGACTGTCATTCTTTCTTCTTATTATTGTTAGTATTATTAGATTTGGATATGTTCCTACCTTCACAAAAAAATTATCAGACTTGATTATATTCTGACTTATTCTGAAATTATTGTCTCTAGTAGATTACTTTAAGATTATGTGTGGGGTGCTTCAGTACTAGGGATCTTTTCCAGTTCACTATGAGATTGAGCACCATGTGTGTGACCTACAATCTCCAGAAGACGTGTGATGCTAGAGTGAGGACAAAGGGTAGGATATGGAATACCTGTCTCTGAAATGCATACCTCCAAAAGCATATGCAGAGGAACGGGGACATGAAAATATGCATCGTACAGATGTGCCCTAGTCTTGTGGCTACACGACATAAATAATATCTGATACAATTACCATACATAAAGCCTCTCTTCTAAACTTGAAAGTATGTGGAGCTATAGAACATACCCTTTGTTCTGAGATTAGGGTCTACTTTTTTGATTGTGACTCTCCCCAAGAGAGAAGTAACTTATTGGAGCAGAGTGGCAAATTGATTGGACTGGAAATTTGCCAAACACTCAGCCTTGAAGGCTGGAGCCAACAGTTTACACTCCCACAAACAAGAGGACCCACTGGTCTGAAGTAATAATTGCCCAATTATCCAATGAGTGAAGTGTCCTGCCAGAAGCCCCTGTCTTTCATTGATGGGCTCCACGGTGCTCTTTCATGTTATGGGGGTATCTTTTGGAGGTCATCCCACAAAGTAGTGGGTTGACCTAGGAAATGGGAATTAGTGCTTTATACAGTGAAATCACCAGTGCTGTGACTCAAGTGTCAACAGTAGGCAAGCAGTCAGCCAGACCTGTTCACAGTCCATTAGGTTAGCTAAGGTGCACACCACAGAGTTCAAGCATGTTGCAGTAAAGGTTGTATAAACCTCCTTAAATGTTCTCAATATCATATTTACACTGTGGCACACTGAAATTCCCTGTGGCCAGGGCTGATTACAACAGTTCATTTGGTTTCTGGTTTTATCCTAATTTTAGCCTACCCTAGTAGTCAGATGGCAGGTGATGTGAAAGCTAACCCCTTTCTGTTTTAGTGATAGCTTAATAGAATGTGAATACTTAAATAATTACCTGTCTCTTGCTCAGCAAAAAGAATGGGGGAGTAGTGGAGAAAACTTGGCTCAACTCCAGACTGTTGTTAATAATTAATCTTCAAGCAGCAACACGCTTAGACACAAGGCGTCTACTCAAAGCTTTGTAATAACAGCCGTGGTGTCAGAGGAGGTCCCAATAACACAGATACACAGACGTTGAATGAAACGCAACTCCAGCTCTGTATGAATGTTCAGTTCAGCTAATTTTGCAAACTCAGCCATCTACAGAGCACAGTATTGGCCAATATAGGGGCATTATAAATTCAGCAATTTACTGAGAGGTTAGTGCCAGATTGAGCAACAGATCAGGCGTGGACAGTGTGGGAGTTAATATGTCTAGAAAGCTAGTGATGGAACCGAGATAATTGGGTTCCATAGGAATTCCATAGGAGATAAAGAAATGATAGAAGATGAGGAGATTATAGATATCTATCGGCAGTTTTAGAACACAGGATCCCTGTAGTTCCAATAGTAGTCACAAAAAGGCCAATCAGTTCTTTTAATGTTAATTTTTAAGTGTCACGGTAAAGTAAAAACTCTCAGTGTTATTTCAAAGTGTGAATTTCACTGAGAAACGTGTGATGCTCAACAGAAGACACTATTACAATGGAATGGCAAATTAGACAGTGTTCTTACTTTCAAGTGACCTTCAAAATAAGAAATGAATGAACAGTTTAAAAAAGAAGAAACTGACATTACTGCTTATCACTATGTAAACTTGCTTGCACAGATGTTATGCGGAATTGTGTAATCGAGCCATAGTTTGGAAGTAATCCTTAAAAATGAGAACAAATTTGGGATTTTGAGCCCTTCCCTGAACCGACCCAAAACTGGTTCTAGGTGCAGACTCAAGTATTCTGCCCAAGTGTGAACACGCCCTTAGTGTATAGTAGAATGTGTAATATCATGGTATTGACATCTCTCTTTACTATGAGCCTTACCTTAAAAAAAATAGACAGGCAACTTGGGAGCCAAATTTGGACCAAAGAATGCAGAAACACCAGTGTTTCCTTTTGTATCTGGTTGACCACTTGATCTTCGTTCAGGTTGGGCAACTGTTAAATAAAAATATTAATTGTAAGTAAGTGATTAATGTATGTAAGTAAGTAATGACCCCACTGATATTTATATTAAACACATTCAAATAGTAGCTCTACTACAAGAAACCAAAAACTGTTAATTTAATAATAATTTAATAATCTAATAATAATGCTATCTCTCTCTCTCTCTCTCTCTCTCTCTCTCTCTCTCTCTCTCTCTATATATATATATATATATATATATATATATATATATATATATATATATATATATATATATATATATATATACACACACATATATATATCTTTATATATATATATATATATATATATATATATATATATATATATATATATATATATATATATATATATATATATATATATATATATATATATATATATATATATATATATATATATATATATATATATAAAGAGAGAGAGAATGTATAGGTTCCTCTATTTCTACTTCAGTAAATGTTATTACATAGTTTCCCTTGTATGGACTTGTATGGACCTTGTGCACTCAGATGATGGCAGAACAAAAAAATCAAATGAGCCATACTATTTATAGGAAATGTAAAAGCACGTCACTGCTGTAACTGCTGCTTAAGTATCTGTTACATAAGACACACCTACATAAAGGTGGCGATATTTATTATACAAAGTTATAATTATTTAGTGCCAACTTAACAAATGTAAATGAAACAAGCAGATTGCTTTAATTTCATCAATTTAACACAAATGTTTGCATTATAAATTATATCTTCAGCAACAGCTTGAGTGAAAAAGGAATTTTATATATATTTATAAATATTTATAAACTTATAAATATTTACAAGAGTTTTAGAGTATCTTAGTACTTGGTATGTCCCCTTTTTGCATTAATGGCAGTGTGCACTCGAGCTGAAACAGACTCCACAAGTTTGTGTAAAACCTGATGATCCATGTTAGATCAGATCTATCAGAGTGTCATCTGAACACATGCTTCAGTGGAAAGGATGAGTCATGAAAAAAATCTGGAGTTAACGTGGTCAAGATCACAAATACTTTTAAAATTTAAATAGTGAGCTAGAATTTGTGCAACATCTTGAATACTGAAGTCAAGATGTTGCACATTTTCTTTTTTGTTTTAGAATTTTCAACATTTCAATTTCTGTTTATTCCCAGATTAATTTTTTTTAAATGTCATCCATATAATTCAGTAACATGTAGAATTATATTTAGTAACAATTGATTTAGCAACAAGTAAAGGTTTTCTGTAGGAGTTTATCAGTCTCTCACATCATTGTTGAAGAAATTTTGACCCACTCTTCCTTACAACATTGCTACAGTTTATTGATGTGTCATTGATTTAGGCACAGCTCTCTTAAGATCCCACCACAGCATCTCAGTGCAGTTGAGGTCTAGACTTGGCCATTCCAACATCTTGCTCTTTTTTGTTCTTCTTTGGCCATTCAGATATCAACTTGCTGGTGTGTTTTGGATCATTGTCCTGTTGCATGACCCAATTTCAGTCAGATGGCCTCACATTTGTCTCAAGAATATTCATCTATGATATGAAGTTCATTGTTGTCTCAATGACTGCAAGTTTCCCAGGTCCTGTGGCTGGAAAACAAGTCCAAAACATCACCATCATGCTTGACAGTTGGTATGAGATGTTTATGGTGATATGCTGTGATTGATTGTCACCCAACATGGTGCTGTGAATGATGACCACATATTTACACCTTGGTCTCATCAGTCCAAAGGATATTGTTCCAGAAATTTTGTGGTTTGTTCAGATACATTTATGAGCAGTTAACATGCTTCTAAAACAGAAAATAAATTACAGTTAGATGACGTGCAAGTATATGTGTGTTTTCATATGTGTGTGTGTGTGTGTGTGTGTGTGTGTGTGTGTGTGTGTGTGTGTGTGTGTGTGTGTGTGTGTGTGGAGAAAAATGTGTAGCTCAACAGAATAAAAAGTTATAGTGGTATGGAAAAAAATTACGGTATTATGATCCCCACCCTGAAATAACCCAGAACTGGTCCTAGGTACAGACTCAAGTAGTCTTCTGCCCAAATGTGAACACGCCCTTATTGTACAGTGGAATGTGTAATGTATTGACATATCTCTTTACTATGAGCCTTACCTTAAAAAATAGACAGGCAATTTAGGAGCAAAGCAAAGAATGCTGCAACACCAGTGTTTGTTTTTGTTGCTGGTTGATCACTTAATCTTAGTTTAGGTTGGGCCACTGTTAAATGGAAATGTTCATTGTAAGTAAGTCATTTTGCTTACTGGAACTTTCCCCTAACTGCTATAGGCTAATGACCGCATTGATATTATATATATTTAGCACATAAAAATACTAAATGTACTACAAGCTAATAATGTTATCTTGATTGTTGTTCAGAATGAACAGACTATGATTTAAGGAAAAATACATTTTAATGTATTTTAAATTAAAATTTCAAACTAAAACAAACATTGATATTTGTGAAGTACTTGTGTAAAACTCAAATACATATGAACATCCAGTTCACATAGAATTTGCTTTAAAAAATGTAATGCCATGTATTTCATTTAGTGCTAACACACGGTTGATTATTACCAGTTAAGAACTATATACATGTAGTTTTATTTATAATTAAACATTCGTCCATTTCAGTAAATATGATCAATGTTATTATATAATTTCCCTTGTTTGGAACTTGTGCACTCAGCTGACGGCAGAACAGAAAATCAATGAGTCATACTATTTATAGGAAATGTAAACTAAAAGCACATCACTTTTGTAACTATTGTGTAAGTATCTGTTACATAAGATACAGCTAAATAAAGGTGGTCATATTTGTTATACAAAGTTATCATTATTTACTACCAACTTAACAAATGAAAGAACAAAAAGCAGCTTGATGTAATTTCATCAGTTTAACACAAATGTTTGCATTACATATGATCTCATCCTTAACAACCTCAGTGAAAAGTAGAATCTTCTAAATATTTACATGAAGTTTAGAGTTTCTTAATATTTTTAATAATTCTTAATAATTAGGACTAACAGATTTAAGAATAGTTTTTTTTTCCAAAAGCTATTACCATTCTAAACACATACATGTACTGAGTTCACAGCATATGTATATAGTGTCTCAAAACTGTGCATTTCATAGTACTTCCCCCATCCGCCCCAATGTCTTGTTTATTTATCTTGTTTATTTATCTTGTTTATTTACCTGTTTATTTATTTTATTTATCTTGTTTATTCTTCTTGTTTATTTTATGTACATGTTGGCACGGAACAAAAAAAAGGAGTGGCTCTAAATTTCATTGTACATGTGTATTGTGACAATAAAAGGCATTCATTCATTCATATTTGGTATGTCCCCTTTTTGCATTAATAACAGTGTGCACTCGAGCTGAAACAGACTCCACAAGTTTGTGTAAACTTGTTAGATCAGATCTATAGGTGTGTTGTCTGAACACACACGTCAATGGAAAGGATGAGTCATAAATAAATCTATAGATAATTAACAGATAATTAAACGAATTGAACAATGCATTTGAATAATACAATTTCGTTAGTTCGCTACATGATGAGGTCACTCTCTCTAGCTCACTCTGTCAAATTCATATTCAAATGTTGCTTTATTGGCCTGCCACATATTAACATTTGCATTGCCAAATCTTCTATACAGACATTAAGAACACAGCAAAAAAAATAGTGTGTGTTTGTGTGTTTGTGTGTGTGTGTGTGTGTCACCTGTCGGTGGTTTTATTGTTTATATATATATATATATATATATATATATATATATATATATATATATATATATATATATATATATATATATATATATATATATATATATATATATAATGTTTGTTCTTTTTTATGTTTTAAAATGTGCTTCATATGTGATTCTGTTTACTAAAAAGCATTCAGTGTCCACATGCTCTCTTTTGTACATTTTTTTTTGTTTTCTTCCTTTTTTCTTTAAACATAGTTTTAGTTAGTCTACAAGTGCAATTTTTCTGCATATGCATTAATAGTAATGTTGTGGTATACTGCAGGTGCAAAGTAGGACCAAACTAATTTTGTTATTTATTAAGGACCCACAGAATATGCCCACAGGGTAAACTACAGTATGGCCATAGTATGCCCAGTGCTCCCACGGTGTGCCTACAGTATGCCTAAAGTGTGCAGGTATATAGAATGCCCGCAATGGCCCCACACAGGCTATGGGGCCATGTGGGGCATGTGTGGGCCACACCCTATGAGGCCCAGGTGGGGCTGCAGTGGGGCATCCCACAACCAGCCCAAAGTGTGGGCATATGGTGGGCCCCACTGGTGCCTATTATGGGCCCACAATATGCCCACTGTATGGAGCCACTACAGGCAGCCCACTGGTCCAGCAAACATTTCAGTTTTTCACCTCCGTAATGTGTGGCACTGGTGGGTTTACAGAAAAAGTTGTAGAAAGCGTTGCATGTCTGCGATGGCCATCACAAGCAGACATTCTGTTACTTCCATTGCTTCTTTGTTGAAAAAAAGAATAACTATGGAGACATTTTTTTCCAGGAGGATACCTTGTTACATCTTTTTTTTTTATTGTGAACCAAGAGTCTCCAATTTCTTTCACAATTGTTTCAGTCACAAAATTGTTCATTATGCAAATAAGATCTATTTTGCATCCCACGACTTGTGTAAGTAGCGTGTTGGGGATTCGACTTCATAATTTGGGCCAACTGGGGGTCTCTCATGCTTTTTTCTATCCTTAAGTAAAATAAAGATAGAAAAAGCCCACTTCCTCCTTCTGAGATATCACCAAATGTATCTAATTTACCCCATGAAGGCAACAGGTTAGAAATTACAAACTCAATGGCATCAATAATACTATAAAGGTAGTACTGTTTATTTTCTGGAGCTGATCTGCACTAACTAGCATTGGGAAAATTTTTCCATTTCTCTATATGCTGCTCTCTTTCTTTCCACTCACTGAAACAGACCAAATGTTCCTTGGAAGTCCCATGTCTGTTAAGTCCCTTATTAGACTTCACTGCTGTGTTTCCAGTCAGTGAAGTCTTTGCTAGTGAAAGCTGGATCACATTTGGACCAGTGATGGCTGGTGCTAAAAATTTTGGGGAGGATATAAACAAACTGAAAATCACACCTTTAGTAATGCAGGACTGAATGTAATTGTTAAATAACAGGTGATATAACAATGTATCACCGCTGCTTAGCTAAAAATGGAAAATTTAACTGTTAAACTATGCAATAAGGTACCACAAATCAGTGACTTTGAGTTTAATGTAGGTTTATTATCAGTAATAAAGTAATCAGGATAATCACTCAAAAAAACTGTAATCAATCAAAAAAAAAAATACACTGTAATGTTGCCTAAACAATGGCCAGTAGCAACTCTGTTTGCCATAACAAGTGCTGGAGAAACATTGGTTTAAGCTCGTCCACGATCACTTGACTGCTGCTGAATTTGTAAGTTGGGTCGATCTGGTCTCAGCTCCTTTATAATTTTTTTTTTTCATCTGAAAGCCTTGTGAAAGGGTTTTTTGTAATATAAAACTGAATTTTCTTTCATCTGCAAGAAATGTTGTGCCTACTTCTACTTTGTTAACAATCCCTTGCATTAACGGTCAGCTGACAAGCTGCTGAGTGGGAGAGAGAGTCGTTGAGAACGGTCCAATCACATGAGGTGAAAAAATATTTTTTGAAAAAAACACTGATTCGCTAACAGCAAAAGTGTGAGTGTCTGGGGCGCAAGGAGCTGTTCCCCGAGGACAATATGGACCAAGTCAATTACAGAACAGGCTCAGGTCACCTGCTCTTCAAAAGTTTAATGACCTACATAAGCATTCTGCAGCGTATACATTACAGTTTATGGTGGCCCGTGTGTGGGAGGGGGAGGGGCATCATTAACCCTCCTTTTATGTTGGAAAAACAAAGTTACATCCATTATGTTATCAGTCAAATTGACTTCCAGAGTTTAACTACACAAAAAAAAAACAGCAAAGAACGATGTAAAACAGTAAACCTTTATTAAGATGAAATATTTGCATATAAGTTCATGACCCTAAATGAGGACAGTCAAAAAATTTCAAACAAAAAAAAAGAGAGATTAACCAGTATTTCAGACATCTCAAATGTGGAAATAACATAATAACATGATAGGTGGGTTAAACCCATCGTACCGGGAGAAATCTGTTTATCTATAAGAAAGTATTAACAGATGTGATTTTTCCCTCAGTGCACAGGAAGCTTTAATAATGAAAATGTGCAGAGGTTAATTAAAAGTAATAACGGCCTCAGAATCTGTGAGGAATTTGCCTGTCCACACAGCCAAGCAGTGCTGGTGCTACACTGGTGCAAAGTCACATTCTGACTCTGTCAGTCTGTCAGTGTCGACCCAAAGTCAGAAAACAGACTTGGCCCAATGTTGGCCAGACACCCCAAGGGAAAAAAGACATTTTTGATTTAATTTAATTAAAAGACAATTTTCCCATAAACATAGTAAACATGACTGCACTGGAATGTATCATTAGGCTAGAAAAAGTCTAAAAACTGCTGGTTATGTTTATATAATAGGGATGCACCAAATGTTCAGCAACCGAAATTATTCGGCCGAAAATAGCAACAACAACAACAACAAAAAAAGCACTTTCGGTGTTCGGCCGAATAAGTGAAAAGGCCGAATAAATTTGACCGAACAACGACGTGTTTGATGACGCGCCAAATAGCCTAGCAACCAGAGTGAGATGCGCGAATTTCATGACTTCCACTTCCGGCAGCGCACTTGGAGCGATGAGGGGGCGCGTGCATGCACGTGCTACGGGCACGAGCGCATGCTCTTCAGATGTTGACAACCATTACATTGTTTACTGTGGAGACGTGTGTTTGATTTGTTTCTGTTCCGGAGTATTCTGTCACGTCGCGAGATGTAAGGGAGTAGAGTACGGAAGCAGGTAAAGACATATTTATTTAAAGGAACATAACATTAACAACGTATCTACCTCTACTATATCTACTATAATACTCCGCGAGGTGTACAGGGACGCGAGCGGTATATATCCCCAATATAATCAGCCGTATAGAACCCAATAGAACCATTTTTTGCACTCGTCAATGCACTTTTTAGTTGTAGGCTACAGAGTGTTACGTTCTTTCGGCAGTCAGTTATAGGCCTCACATAGACTATTCAAGGGGGGCTCAAAGATGACCACATCAAAATATTTTTTACTCATTTATTTATTTAAAGTTATATTGTGCCTTATTGGTAGCCTGTGCCTGCTGGAATGAAAAAAAATGTTCAGTGTTAAATAAATATTTTGAAATTGTAGTTTTTGTAATAATTTTTTTTTTCTTTGAAAAGCAAGACAAAATAGTAAAAAGCACATTTTGACTATTTAATTTATGCAATGGTGAAAAATATGGCAAAACAAATGGAAAAAACGCGAAAAAAAAAAAACATGTTTCGGCTTTCAGCTTTCGGCCAAGCTTTTCATTATATTCGGTTTTGGCTTCGGCCAAGAATTTTCATTTCAGTGCATCCCTAATATATAATGATTACACAAAGCATTGAATCATTGCTGTAATAATTTACATATATTATATATATATTATACAAATATAAAAGAACATTTTATGCATACAAATACAACCTATCATCTTACAGATTGATCCAAAAATCCTAGCTCTTGAAAGAAAATCTAAACAAGTCTAAGAAAATCAAAACAGTAACTGTAGATATCTAGAGAACTGTAGAGTCTGAAATTCCTTTATTATTTTCTGATTTTCTTTCTGTCTTAAATCTGACTAGTGATGGACAGTGATCACCCTTGCTGCTAATGAAACATTATATACTGTATGGTTATTCTTGAAATGTCCCCCTGATGGACAATTTTCTTCTAGGGTTTTTTAAAATAAAGTCATAGGTGCCATCTATGACGAGGAAGTACTGCCAAAAACATATAAATTTAAATTACATTCCTGAAATAAATTCAATATCATCACAAAAATATATGGCAAAACATGTTCCAATGATCTCATTCAGTGTAAAATTCCCTTTAGGCATGTTGCTCATTTACTATCATTTAAGAGCTATTCTGCTCCATTTATATGGTTTGTTATTAGCATTCATAAATTCATACATTCATTGCTGGTATTTAACTGAATTTTTTTTAATGGCTTGCTTTATAGTGATCGTTTGTTCTAATATACTATTGCATCTCACTTTGATAGCAACATGTGATCTCTGAACACAATATATTGTTAGTGGTAGGCAGTTCAATAAGGTCAGATTGGACAAAAAAAATGTAAGTACAGAATAATTATTTTCCTCCATGTTTAACCCAACTTAGCACACATGAATTAAATGCATTCCAAATGTCTTTCTTTCAATCCAAGCATAAAGGAACACCAGGATGTACAATATCATTATTTCAGAATGGACCTCACTTCAGAAAATACAGTAAATTGCTTAAAACATGTTTTCAATAAGCAAAGGATAAGCAAAATAAATAAATAAATACATAAAATAATAATAATAATAATAAGCAAAGAAGGACAATGAACAAATTTATAATAGCATTAATAATTAAACATAATAATGAAATACATAAAAGAGATAAAAGCCAGCATAATTATATTAATTTTTACTCTGGACCTAAAAATAGAAATGTACCTCTGACATTTCTGTACAGAAAAAAAAAGGCTTTGCAAATTGTTCTATGTTTTATATTCTATTTTTGTTATAACACAATTATTTAGTATCAAGGTACAGTACCTTATTAGGTTGTACATAAAGTATTTATAGTTGTTATGATATTTAAATCTAATGTAAAATGAACCAGTTTGTTGTACCATTATTATGTGAATTTCAGTCTAATTCCTGAATCATCCCGGAATTTTTCTACTAGCTTAATAACTTCCTCCCGTGAGTCCTGTTGTACATCTATGTGCAGAGTTTGACTGAGATAACAAACTCTGGATCTGTAGCATTTCTTAGTACAGAGATTTTGTAGCTGGTGCAGAGCCAGATTGAGGATAGCACTGGTTAGTGGACAGTCAGGCTGCAAACTTCTGAGATTCCAAGAAGAGTTTTGGACTTGAGGAAGAAGGTGATCTAGAATGCTGAACTCTGGTGGTGGGGCCGAGTGGGTCTGTTTTAGCTTACTGCCTGCATATTCAATATTTAACTTCTCAAATATTGTCTCCAGGAAAGACCACCTGATCTCCTGTGGACTTCTCTCAAAGGTCACAATGACACCAATATCACAGTTTGTTTCCCATGAAATGAATGCAGTGAGGCGCTTGGCCAAAATTTCTGAAAATATTACATTTTCCACTTTATTAAGTCTGTCCTCTGAATGTTTAAAATTTCCAGGTCCCGGCTGATTAGTCAATATTTTATTGTACGTTATCTTTAAGGTCTCAGTCAGTGGACAGCAATTTGTTTTGTAGTCCCTCACAGGATCTGTATCAGGTAAAGACTTAATGGCACTCAATATTTCTGCCCCACTAATTTTCCCTGGTCTTATGTCAGGTGTGTATTTCAATTCCTTCAACCATGTGGCAACATGTGGTTTCTGTCGTTCAGTTTGCATCTGAACTGTGAATTTTAGGAGGAGTGGGTAATGATCAGAAATACACTGTACTTCAGGTATCTCGCTCTCTATTTTAATATTTCTCACCCGTCCCATTCTGTCCTTTGACAGGAAAAACATGTCTATACTGGAGAAACTCTCGTTCTGACATCGTGTAAATCTTTCATTAGTAGGGCATACATCTTTGAGATTTAGAAAAGCTGTAAAGCCTTCTAAAATATCTCTTAGTTGAGACTGTTGTTTGTTAACAGCTGAAGAGGTACAATCTGTGCTGGGATTCAAAACAGTGTTGAAATCACCTCCAACCACCAGCACACCCTCAGCTGTTTCTTTTAAATAGTCTTTTAACCTACCCAAGACAATTCTGTCTGACATATGATTGTACACGTTAACAAGTGTGTACAGTTCACCATACAGATGACAGAAGAGCACAATGTAACCTCCACTGCAATCCTCATCATGGCATATGTACTCAAATTGTATGTTGTCTTTTATGAGTATTGCAACTCCTTTGCTTTGTGGGCTGTGTACAGTGAAGTAGACTTTCCATTTTAATCCAGTCTTGTCTTTTTCTATGTTTTTAAAGAAGCAATTTGGCCCAACATGTGTCTCTTGTATAAAGCCGATATCAGCCCGAAGAATTCTGAGGATGTTCAACACATCTGAAAACTTTTGGCGTGAGTTCTTTATACCACGTGTGTTCCAAGAGACAAAACGGAGGCTTGTTTTTTCTTGTGACATCATTATTTATTATTGAAATTCTGTAAATAATATACAATAAAAAAATTAATAATTTTGTAATATTTCTGTTAATTGAGTGTTATGTATTGTATGTCTAAAAGCAAGGATGAAATGGCACATATTTTAATTCCTTCAGGCCATTTTTTCATGTTTTGAGAGGAGGTCATTTTATTAACAGTCTTCGATTCATTGTGTTCTCGATACAGTTTTCAGTAAATACACACTAACCATTTTTTTCACTTACATTATGTAAGTGAAGAATTATGTAATCCTGACTGAAATATATAATTTGGTTTAATAAATATCAGTTTCAAAATAAATACTACATTATACAGTTTCTCTTGTTTGAAACTTACCTTGTACTTAGCAATCAGCTGGTGATACATGTAAAAGAAATGAAAAACATATATGTAAGAAATTATGAAATAAGGCATTTGTTATATCTAAAGGAATTATAGTACGTAGTGGAAAGATTGTATACAAGTACATTACAGAACATGTGTTGGGCAACAGTTGGGTAAATTATATCAAACTTACATAAAGTTTTCACTTCATAAAATTCTACCAAGGAAAAATAGATTGCAACTGTTTTCTGCTTTATTTCTTATGCATTAGCTTAAAACAGGTTCATGACTTTCAATTTCCAAAGAAAGAAAGGAGAACCTCCTAAAACTGTTTATAATGTTAGTGTACAGTACAATATGTAATGGCATAGCAATCTTATTTTAAAGAACAGACAGGCAGCTTGAGAGCCCACCCTGGATCACAGAATTCAGAGAGACATAGTTTTTGTTTTTGATGATCTTGAATCGTTTGATCTCAGGTATCAGGTCAGACAACTGTTTATTGAAATTTTCTGAAATATTTTCCCCTGGCTCTCTTTACCTCTATGCTTCTATGTTAAGCTAATAATATATACCGTTCCCTCCACTAATATTGGCACCCTTGGTAAATATGAGCAAAGAAAACTGTGAAAAAAATTATTTATTGTTTAACTTTTTGATCTTTTGTTTAAAAAAAGTACCGTCAAATCTTGGGTGAAAACCTCCTTCCCTCAGACAGGGCATTGAAAATGAGTCGTGGATGGGTATTCCAGCATGACAATGACCCAAAACACACGGCCAAGGCAACAAAGGAGTGGCTCAAGAAGAAGCACATTAAGGTCCTGGAGTGACCTAGGCAGTCTCCAGGCCTTAATCCCATAGAAAATCTGTGGAGAGAGCTGAAGGTTCGAGTTGCCAAACATCAGCCTCGAAACCTTAATGATTTGGAGAAGATCTGCAAAGAGGAGTGGGACAAAATCCCTCCTGAGATGTGTGCAAACCTGGTGGCCAACTACAAGAAACGTCTGACCTCTGTGATTGCCAACAAGGGTTTTGCTACCAAGTACTAAGTCATGTTTTCCAGAGGGGTCAAATACTTATTTCCCTCATTAAAATGCAAATCAATTTATAACATTTTTGACATGCGTTTTTCTTAATTTTTTTGTTGTTATTCTGTCTCTCACTGTTCAAATACAACTACCATTAAAATTATAGACTGATCATTTCTTTGTCAGTGGGCAAACGTACAAAATCAGCAGGGGATCAAATACTTTTTTCCCTCACTGTATATTCCTTGGTCTTACCCATTGTTATTATTGACTAAGGGAACTTGGCCTGTATCTTACCTCATATTTATACCCCTGTGAAACAGGAAGTCATGGTGGAACAATTTCCTGTTCCTAGTCACCCAGATGTACTAAAAAATGTACTAAAAACTAACATTTTATGTTTACATTCATATAATTTTTGTGCTACTGTTTTTAGAAAAACACTCAATTCTATTGAGGAACAATAATTTAATAGCTTTCTGGAACTATTGTAAGGTATGTATTTGTAATGTTGTAATTCGCATCTATTTCAGTAAATATTTTAAATGTTATTATATAGATTTCCTCTTTGGAAAGCTACCTTGTGCACCCACCTAGTAGCAGAACAAACAGTCATACAATTCAGAGGAGCTTTGAAAACATAAGAGCATGTCACAGGTGATAATTATGTTAGTGTTATGTTATGTTAATAATGTTATGTTAACATGATAATGTTAGTTAGTTATTGGTCCATACAGCAGAAGAAAGGAAATGATTACTCTATGTAATATATGGCAGGAAAAGCAACTTTAAAACATTAATGATCACTGTTAGAGTGTTTGGTAACACTTTCTATGAAGCCAGTGCTTATAATGAATTACACAGAGGGGGAAATAAGTATAGGATGTGTCAAAAAAAGTTAAGTAAATATATTTCCAATGAGGCTTTTCACATGAAATTTTCACCAGTCATCAGTATTACCTCAAGAAATCCAGAAATATAAAGAATTCATTCATTAAAGTCTATAAATAAAGTGATGTGTAATAAAGTGGAATGGCACACAAAAAAAGTATTAACCACGGTAACTGAAATTTATTTAATACTTAGCAGAGAAGCCTTTGTTTGTAATGACAGCTTCAAGATGCTTCCTGTATGTGATTTTGGCCCATTCTTCTAAGCATATTGTCTTTAAATCTTGTTCAGTTGGATTCAAGTCAGGTGATTGACTGCGCCATTCTAACACCTTGATTTTTTTCACCAAGGGTGCCAGTATTAGTGGAGGGCACGGTAGGTTCATGGATTTCATTTAAAAAGGAAGAAAGTTTGTCATGTCAGTGTGCAGTACATCTTACATACCTTAAACACCAGACAAGTAACTTGTTTTTGATGCTCCTTGATCCCTTGATCTCAGTTCTCAAGTCAGACAACTGTAAAGTAAAAGTTTGCATTGTAAGTTAGTGTCTTTGTTTACCGTTGGTGTTTTTGTTTATTTAATAATCAAATACCAAAAATTGCATAAATGTGTAATAGTACATAAATTCGTTCACATACTATTTCCTTAAAAAAAAATGGTCTCTACGTATTGTGTATTATTAACCTATTTTTCAAAAAATATTATAAATGTTATTATATAGAGTCCCTTGTTGGGAACTTACCTTGCCGCAAAATGTGGTGATTATGGCAAGAAAAAGAAAAGGAGACTTTTAGCTTCTACATACAAAGCAAGAGAAACAAAACGAATAACAAAAAGCAGGAAATGCGCGCGCACACACACACAAACATTCATGCGATGTTTGCATGAGCACATCCCTCTTTCCATGATGTACTGTCTAAACCATAAAGAACTAAACCTAAACTAAACTAAACTAAACAGAACAGCTGCTGCTCACATCATGTGATCCATGGTCGTGTTCCATGAACACAAACTGATGCAAATGTCCACATCCAGTTATAGTCAAATATAACCTCCATGCAACTCAAATTCTGGATTCAATGTGAAACTAAGGTACAAAATGAAAGTAAATTTCTCTTTTAAAATAATATTCTCATTACTCCTCTCCACACCTCTGACCATTTCTTTATCCAGTTCTCTATTTCTCTCCCCTCACCACCATCAGTGTCTCCTCCCTCTATCTCTTTTCGTCGCAATCTTCGCTCCCTTTCCCCCTCACATTTCTCCTCCGTTGTCACTACCTTACTTCCCTCCGAAAGCCACCTTTCGTCACTTGACCCAAATACCGCAACAGACATGCTACGTTCCACTCTAACATCTTCTCTTGACAGCATATACCCCCTAACCTCCAGACCTGCTCGCACATCACCCTCTAGTCCTTGGCTCTCAGAAGCTCTGCGTAGCAAACGGGCCAAACTAAGAGCATCTGAAAGGAAATGCCGCAAATCAAACAACCCAATTGACCTAACCAATTACCAGACAATTATCTCTTCTTTTCCCAATAGCATCTCCATTGCTAAAGCCACATTCTACCAAGAGAAGATTCTTAGTTCTCCCAACACCCGCATTCTTTTCAAAACCTTTTCCTCTCTACTCTGTCCTGCTCCTCCCCCTTCCCCTACTTCTCTCACTGCAGATGACTTTGTGACTTTCTTTACCAACAAGGTTACATCAATCAGAAACCTGTTCTCAGCCCCAGACACGCATAGACTGACTCCTCCTCTGGGTAACTCCCAACTGACTTCCTTCTCTCTCCTCTCAGGAACTCATGTCTCTAAACTCCTCCTCTCTAGCCATCCCACAACCTGTCCTCTTGACCCTATCCCTTCTCACCTTCTTCAGTCCATCTCTCACATACTATTACCTGCACTCACACACATCTTTAACACATCGCTCTCTACTGGCACATACCCTACCTCATTTAAGCAAGCCCGGGTTACCCCACTGCAATTTTCTCACACAGAACATTCAAGAGCAACCACTCCACGGAGTGGCTTCAAGAGCAACCACTCCACGGAGACTGCTCTGCTTTCCGTCACTGAAGCCTTACGACTAGCAAGAGCAACCTCTAGATCATCTGTCCTCATCCTACTTGACCTCTCTGCTGCTTTCGACACTGTGAATCATCAGATTCTCCTGTCATCTCTCTCCAGCCTGGGCATCACTGGAACGGTTCTGCGCTGGGTGGAATCCTATCTCTCTGACAGATCCTTCAAGGTATCATGGAGGGGAGGTATTTCTGAAACTCAGCAACTCACAACTGGCGTTCCACAGGGGTCAGTTCTGGGTCCACTACTCTTTTCTATCTACACCACATCTCTAGGGCAGGTGATTCAGTCTCATGGCTTCTCATATCATTGCTATGCTGATGACGCCCAGCTCCATTTGTCCTTCCAGCCTGACGATCCATCCGTCTCTGCATGCATCTCTGCTTGCCTTTCAGACATCTCGGTCTGGATGAAGGAAAACCATCTTAAAATTAACCTGGCAAAATCTGAGCTTCTCGTCATCCCAGCCTGTCCCTCAATCAACCACAACCTCACTGTACAGCTCGGCTCACTCACACTCATGCCAACCAGGACAGCCAGGAACCTTGGGGTGATTCTTGATAATGGCTTGACCTTTGCAGACCATATCTCAGCAACTGCAAGGTCCTGTAGGTTCATCCTTTACAACATCAAGAAAATCCGACCCTACATCACCATACAGGTTACACAGATTCTAGTCCAGGCTCTTGTTATCTCTAAACTGGACTACTGAAACTCACTGCTTTCAGGCCTCCCGGCCAGCTCCATCAAACCCCTTGAGATGATTCAGAATGCTGCAGCGCGCCTCGTCTTCAACCAGTCCAAGAGAACCCATGTCACACCCCTCTTCATCTCCCTGCACTGGCTTCCTGTAGCTGCCCGCATCAAGTTCAAGGCCTTGATGCTCACCTACAAGACCTTGTCAGGAACAGCACCCTCCTACCTCAACTCTCTCCTGAAGGCCTACGTTCCCTCTCGCAATCTGCGATCGATTAGCGACTGACGTTTAGCAGTTCCAACTCAGCGTGGCGCTAGGTCACTTTCGAAAACCTTCACACTAACTGTTCCTCAGTGGCGGAATGCACTTCCAATATCAATCCAGACCGCAGAATCTCTCACCATCTTCAAAAAACAACTAAAGACCCACCTCTTCAATGAACACCTAACAAAAAATTTAAAAATGCACTTACACCTCTACTCTGCACTTTGCTTCTTCTGGATTTCAATTAATAGATCTCGTATGGTAGCACTTCTTGTATTGTTCTCCGCTTGATATCGCTTTGCTTGTATCTTTCTCATTTGTAAATCACTTTCGATAAAAGCGTCTGCTAAGTGAATAAATGTAAATATAATGTAATGTTAATTTCTGTGTATTTGTAATTGTAGACAAACAGGGCAAGACATTTAATTTTAGCAGGAGGACATCTGCTAATAAGCATATAAGTTTTTATGTATTTCCAAAATTAAAAAATAATAATAATAATTTCTAGGTTTTAACTATAGATTAGCAACATTCTGGCCCTGCGATGGATTGGCACCCTGTCCAGGATGTCCCATGCCTTGTGCCCCTGGCATAAGCTCCAGGCTCCCCATGACCCAGTAAGGATATGCGGTACAGAAATTGGATGGATGGATGGAGAGCAACATACTGTATACTGTAGAGCAAAGGTTCTCAACCTTTTGTAACTAAAGCCCCTCCAAGCCTCCCCTATCATGTGGCATACACCTAATCTATAATCTGTTTTTATGACTTTTTATGAAACTATATAACAGACAGGTATGGAACATGAATGATATAAAATGTTTCTGAACACTCTAACTACTTTGAACAAGAGAACTAGGCTGTAATAACGTGGACTATTTTACATGTAAAACATGTTGCATTACTTTCATCATGCATTCTAAAAACATTCACAAACGAATTATGCAAATTGGGATGAAGGGCACATCTCATTAGCCATGACAGTGGGATAGATACTCTTGCTTCTGTTTACATTCACGTCTATCAGTACATTTACATGGACAACTAATAATCCGATATTAACCTGATTAAGACAATACTCTGATTAAGAAACTACCTTGTAAACACAGATTTCTGACGATCTTAATCCGACTAAAGTCATACTCGAAGTAAACGCAAATTGAATTAAGACATGTGGAGTATTCCTGTTTTAGTTGCATTATCGAAGACATGTACACACCTTAATCACACTATTAACATCGTGTGGGAGTTCCCTTTTTGAAAAGGAACTCCACGTTGCATTTAGAATAACACTATGGGAGCACCCCTCGCGCGCAACCGGTATCTGAAGATTGTGTAAAATCATGCCTGTTTAAATTAAGCGCGTTGCCTGATATATATATGGCACCTGTGAACCGCGTCATCAGCCTTATTATCTTCAGAGAGACTGCATGTCGGTTGTTTGTGTAAAGAACAAAAAGACGCTTCAGTTCTCAAAATCTCTGGACTTTTTGTGTGAAGTGTCTAGCTGCCACTGTCAAGGCAGCTAACTGTCTCAGGTCCGGGGGATCTCTTATGGATCCGGAAGAGGAGCACAGCGGTGGTCTCATATATTTACCACCAGGGAGGATTATGTCCGCGCCCCCTGTTCGGGCAGGGGCAACTAATTCTTCTCTGGGCAGAGGGAAAGTTTTGTCAGTGAGTGTAATGTACATTCTGGGCAACTGGAATGTGGGGGCAGACATCCTGAGGCCCAGGGATTGGTGGCTCCATCCACCGGTGGTGTAGTCCATATGGTGGAGGTTTGGCCAAGCGGGACTGCATGTGTTCACCTCTGAGGAGACAACACACTGTGGTTCACCCTCACTCCTCCCACACAATTAGGGCTGGAAGCCATGGTGCACATGTGGCTGAGGTCACATCTGTATGCTTTTCCCCCGACCACTCTGCTCACTCTGTTCTAGCGAGTGTTCACCAAGACAGTCTATGTCTGCTGCTAGTAGCACCTTATTGGCCAGCTCGAATATGGTTCTCAGAGATAATATCCCTGCTAGATGGCACACTTTGTGAGATTCCCATCCAAAGGGATCCACTGTAGACCCAGCGAACTGCGCAATAGCTACTATCCTGGAGTTCTTACAAGAACATTTCTTAGCAGGGTGGGCTCCTTCTTCAATCAAGGTTTATGTGGTTGCTATTTCGGCCAGCCACACCCCTGTTGATGGAGCCTCTGTTTGGCAACATCCTCTAACTTTGAGGTTCATGCGTGGTGTCAGGCATCTGAGGCCCATCTGTAGGCCACGCATACCTTCCTGGGACGTTTCTGTGGTCCTGGAAGGTCTGTCAGGTGCCCCATTTGAGCCCTTAGACCAGATCTACTATCTCAAGCCGGAAGGCTGATTTATCACCCTCGGCCAGAACTATGGAAACTGTGGGTCTGGTCCCTGAGGGGCACCATTCACAAGGAAATTGTATGCGCTCAAGTGGCAGCTTTTTGTCTTGTGGTGTGAGGAATGCCAGCTAAACCCAGTGAATTGCGCAATAGCTACAGTCCCGGAGTTCTTACAAGGATGTTTCTCAGCGGGGTGGGCTCCTTCTACAATCAGGGCTTATGTGGCCAAAATTTTGGCATGGTGTCAGGTGGCTGAGGCCCATCTGCAGGCAGCGCATACCTTCCTGGGACCTTCTGTGGTCCTGGAAGGTTTGTCAGCTTCTGCCTCTAAAGGTAGCTGTTCTGCGGGCCCTGACATCTCTCAAGCGAGTAGTAGATCTACACGCTCTCTCAATTGCTCCTTCCTGCCTTGCCTTTTTCCCTGGATTAACCAAGATCTTCCTGTATCCTAGGCCGGATTATATTCATAAGGTGCCTACATCTGTTGCCCAGCCTCTGGTGTTGCAGGCTTTCTGCCCTCCTCTGTTCCTCACACCGGAACAAGAGAGAATACACCAGCTGTGTCCAGTAAGGGCTCTCTGTACTTACATCCAGTACTCACAGTATAAAAATGTTTATTTTCACTATACCTCTAGTTCTCTTTGCAGAATAACAATGCTTGCTGCATGTTTCTCCAAACCAATCCTTTCTCCAAATGTCTCTCTTATTTCACTTTTTCCTTGTTTCTGCATAAAATACATAAGATAGACAGCTCTCGGGTCTATTGTAATGATACAGTGGGATTTTGGGACCAGTGTCCCACTTAGTATGGGATCACTCCAGGTGAAAGACTATGTTGTTTGTCAGCCTCGCTTTGATTTCTCCAAAAGCAATAGCACACAAAATACCAATTATTTTATACTGTAGCCTGCATTCTTTTTGAGTAGGACGAGAATGATGAGAACATGAGAATGATGAGATGAGATGATATTTTTTAACTTCTAAGAGATGCTGTCAGCTGTTTTGATGGCTAAACTAGAGTTTAGTAATGGCTTAAAAGAAACCCCGCCTATGAAGATTTGTCGGCCTTAACATGCAGTAATTGCCCTCTCCTACTAAAATACGTTGGAATACGTTGAAAACACACAAAATATTATGTTTAATACATATTTTAACTTACAGAGGCCGCCATTACATCTGCAGTGCAGTCTGAGTCGATGATGTAAAATGGTTTCAGTTTGAGCACTCTGAACCACACTCCAGAATAGCACCATTAAACAAAAATAATTAGCTACTAGCCCCTGCAACAGAAAAAGAATGCAACAATGTGTTGCTTTTGGCTGTGATTTTCTAGTTCTTGTGTTCTGTGATACAGGGGAAATCTGTAAATATAATCAAACCTGTAACCATGTTGTTAGTGCATTTTTTCTGTAAATTCTCATAAAGTAAAGCTCCTGTAAAATTAGCCTAAAACACCTAGCCAAGGCATACCCAAACTAAAATTAAAGCTGTTCTTGAACCATTTGGAGTACATGCATGGTTTTGGTCTCTTTTTGAAAGGTGGACTATATATACTTCATAACCGAATTGTTTGGACCTTTGCCAGTATAAGACTGTTATTGTCAGGATGTTACTGATCAGTGGATTACTATGAGGATTCATACGAGGTGAGTTGCCTCCATTTCGTAAGTGCTTGTTTGTATATCGGTGGTCTGACAGAGACGTTGATTGTAGCTGCTGTTTGTATCTTGAAATGGTTTATATTTATATTGAAGCACACAAATCTTAGCTTTCCAAAGATATGAGTACCTTCGTACACACAGAATCTGTGTAGATGGATTTGCTCATAACATGGTGACAGCGTGCTGACTGTTGGAATTTTAACAGGATAAAGTATACGACGGCGAGATAATAGCTGGTAATCTTTCAAATTATTGATATTAGAATATGTTTCATAATAAAACGATAGTTTAACTGACTGATGAAGGTATGTTTCATTATGGACAACTAAAAGATGGCATTTGCCTAAGACCCTAAGGTAATAATAAGGTAATACATCAAGATAAGAATAATAAGTTCCTATACAGCTAACTACATCTAGATCATTTCATGTGTGACTAGAGTGCCTGTAATCCAAACACAGACTGAATAAACTTAAATATATATAAGTATATTTCCTCTCTAACATAAAAACAATCCCTGTTAATAGTAATGCTGAGATATTTCTACACATTTTAGACAGTTTATCACTTTAAACCATATATTCAAGAAATATTATTTATTACAATGGTTAAGAAGAAAAACATAAATTTATACCATGCATAGTTCAAATATTTCATTTTTGTTTCACTTTTGTTTTCTTTACAAATTTATGGTCAGGTGTTTCTTCCATTAATAGACGCAGTGTAACAACAGAAAGACTGAGATGGATGCAAATGCAGTAGAGGCAGTTTAATCACAATCGGCAGACAAATCCAGAACATGAGGCAAGTTCAAGGTCAAAAACAGGAAAAGGCTCAGACGATCATCAAACAGCACAATGTGGAAAAACCAAAATACAGAAACCAGGAAACAATCCTAGTCAAAAACCAGCGTACGTGATACGTGAACAAAAGACTTGTTAAGATCAGAGTTAACACTACTGAGTTTTACTTTGTAACCGTTTGAATGTCCAAGATCTATTTATATAGAGTTTGAGTGTAATTGGAAACACGTGTGCTCGATTAGAACTCTCTGTGGATTGTAGTCTGTGGTAGCCATACCTGTATGGCTGAAATGTTTGTAAATGATTGTTGATTTTGGACTCTTGGCATTTAAAAAAATCCATTCACAAGTGTATCCGGGTCTGCACATATATTGCACTGCTACTAAATACTGACATAATCTATTGATAGAGAAGACTGAAAATATACAGCTAAATACTTTTGCAGTAAGTTGTGTCAGCCCCATAAATAATTTGTAGAGCTGTAACTTCAAACAATAGATTGTCAGCTGTCCCATTCACTAACATGGGAATGGGTTTGGTTAAAAATCTTACTGCAGCCAGCCATTAGATGCACTGAACAAAGGGAATATGCAGTCAGTCAGATTTAAGAAAAAATACTATTTATATTTTACATAAAATATTTAGATTTTCATCAAAATGTGATTTCATTGCTTATATTAAATTTAATTTAAACAAGTATCTAATATACTGTTTAGAATTATGTGTTGTGAGTGTGATCAATTCACAGGGTCCTAGGTTCGAGCTCAGGTGAGAGTGCAGTGTTTGATTGTATTCCAGGGTTTTGAAAAAGCATGATAAATTCATGCTAGCTGTATGAATACAAACTGTTTTAATGTACACATTTGGTTGCCAGTTTCCACCATAATGTATTAGTTTTGGAATGTTGAGAATGTGATTTAAAAACAGATTTGAAGACGGTCCGAGGCAGGCAAGACCAGGATTAATATTTATATTTAAGATTTTATATATTTCCCAAAGATTTATGAACCTGACTGTAAATTTCAAGACAACTGACACGTTTTACACAACACAGCTTTTATTTGTTTAGAAAGAAATATGACATATTAAGAATTTCCAAAAAAACAATGTCCTCATACATAGAGTAAAGATGACTTAATGTAGCATTAGATTCAACAAAAGCTAAAACCTACTGTTTATATATCTATAATGATTGCAAACATAAAGTCCTGAACCATTGCTGTAATAATTGACAAAGAACTGGACAAGAATTTGAAAGACAAAAGTCAAATGATAATCCTTAAAACATTTTAAGCAAAAATACATTGATTGCATTCAAATATATATTTATATCTTACAGATAACTCCAGTAAAACCAGCTCATGAAGCACATGTTAACATTAGCAACTGTATAACAGTGTCTGAAACCCTTTATGTTCTACTGAATCTATTTTAATCGTGGTTCCAGTGATGGACTGTGATCACCCACTGTGGTTCTAATGGGCCCTTATCTATGGTCATTCCTGAAAAGCCCAACAGAAAACCCCTTTTCCTCCAAGTGTTTATAAACTGAAGTGCATTTCAAAATACTTTCTTTCAGTGCCAATAAAGAAGACCACAACGATGTACGATATCATTACTTTAGAATGGACCACATTCAAGAAATTACAGTAAACATATTTACAACCAGTAGTCAATACAATAATAAACAAATGCATTAAATAAAAACAGCCAATAAAATCATAACAAAATTAACAAAATTAAACATAAAAGTAAACACACACACACACACACACACACACAGATATATATATATATATATATATATATATATATATATATATATATATATATATATATATATATATATATATATATATATATATATATACATTTTGGTCAGACATGAAAAAATAAATGCACCTCTGACAGAGGTTTAAATGCAATTTCAATTTGCAATGCAGATGTTGTACAGAACTTGTCATATGCTTAATATTCTTCAAATGGTTGCTGTTGAAAAGCCCTTTAATCATTCTCAAAATATTTAGTATCTAGGTAACGCTGTACATCAATAAAGTATTTTAAAGTCAGGATGACAATATACAATTAAATACTTTGTCTTGGTCGTGTCTGGATATTTTGTAATCCTACCAGAGTAAATATATAAATGTAATCTAGCTGTAACATACATTTGTGTGTTTTAATCATCTCAGTCTCTATCTATGAAATTGTCTTTTAAATTTAATTCCCGAATCTTCCTGGAATTCATCAATTAGCCAAACAACTCGCTCCTGTTTGCTCGGGTGTGCATGTATGAGCAGAGCCTGTCTGTATAAAACAAACACTACTCCTGCACTTCTTCTCACTATTGAGAATCCAATCTAGCTTATTCAGAACTAAATTAAGGATAGTGTTGGTAAGTGGACAGCCAGGCAGCAAATGTCTGAGTTTCCCAGAAGAGCCTTGGACTTCTGGAAGAAGGCGCCCCAGAATACGGAACTTGGTTGGGGGGACAGAGGACCTCAAGTCTTTATGAAGTTCACGGCTTGTCTCAAGGAAAGAAAACTTTATCTCTTGTATGCCTTTCTCAGATGTCACAGTGAGATATTTATCAAGATTTTTTTCTGGCTTTTCCTTGATATAGGGGGAAATGTATGCACTAAGGCGCTTGGCTAAAATTTGAGAGAATATCAAATATTCTGCACTGAAGACATATCTGTCTTGTGAACGATAAGATTCTTAAAGCTTCAGATACATGATTTGTCTTTAACATGTTGTTGTAAGTTGTCTTTAAGCTTTCTGTCACTTGGCATCGATTGCTTTTATAGTAGTCCACTTGCTTTTCAGCAGGTCTTTATTCTTGTGAGTCAGCCAAAGTCTTGATGGCACTCAGGATTTCTGCCCCACTAATCTTCCCTGATATCCTGTTGGGTGTTCTGTTATTTGGAATTTGTTTAAAAAACAATGAAACTTTTGGAAGTGTTTTTTCCATCTGTTGCTGCACTTCAGGTTCCAGGACAACTGGATTATGATCAGAAATGTCATCGTCCTGTACAGTGATATTACGTGCTTGTACCAGGGTGTCATTGTGCAAGAAAAACATGTCTATTCTGGAGTGACTCTCATTTTGACTTCGTGTAAAGCCCTCATCAGCATAGTGTAAGTATGACCAAGTGTCTCTGAGATTCAGAGAAACAGTAAAGTCTTCTAAAACATCTCTAAATGTTGAAGGCCTTAAAGTTGAAGAACTCCGATCAAAGCTGGGATGTAAAACTTTGTTGAAATCACCTCTAACCACTAGCACACCCTCAGCTGTCTCCATCAAATATTATTTTAATCTACCTAAGACAAGTCTGTCTGCCTTATGATTGTACACAATAACAAGAGTGTACAGTTCACCATACAGATGACAGAAGAGCACAATGTAACCTCCACTACAATCCTCATCATGGCAAATGTACTCAAATGGTATGTTGTTTTTTATCAGTATTGCAACTCCTGCTTTTAGGGCTGTGTACAGTGAAGTAGACTTTCCAATCTTTATGATAAGGAAATGGTACCAAGTCTGTGAAGATTTTGTAACAATCTGGCCCTACACGTGTCTCTTGTATAAAGACAATATCAGCCTGAATTTTACGGAGACTGCGCAACACATTTGAAAACTTTTCATCTGGGCTTCTTATACCATTAGTGTTCCAGGTGACAAAACGGAGGCTTGTTTTTTCTTGGGGCATCATGATTAATGATTGGACTTCTGTAAATAAAATACACAATTAAAATCACAGTTATTTTAATATTTTTATCTATTGTATGTTATGTATGTTATGTATGTTTACAGCAAGGATCAAACAGCATGTCACGGATTTCCCCACAACTGCTCGAAGCACAACAGCATGCTCTTCTGGGTTTATCAGTGACTTTGTTCACTTTCTACACGTGTGTTTTGTTATGGTTTATGACTTGTCTCCGCCCCTGTTACATTATTGGATGTCTCCCTCACGTGTCATTATTATTCACAGCGGTTTATGTTCTACCTTTGATTTTGTTAAGTATTTAAAACTATCGTGTGCCTTTGTTCATGGCGAAGTATCATGAGTGTTTGTACAGTATCATGCCTTTTGATCCTCATTTTTGTTTCATAGTTTTGATTCTGTTCTCATCCTCATTTATCGATTCCTGTCTTAGCCTAGTTCATCCTGTTTGACTTTTGCCCGACCATTTGCCTGTTTATGACCATTTATGTTGCCTTTCGATTTGGAATTGCCTCTCTCTCTTCAATAAAGCTCTTAACTGCACTTGCATCCATCTCTAAAACTATTTACATGACACATCACTTATTTAAATTTTTCATATCAGGCCATAATTGTGTGAAGGAGTTTTGAGAATGTCATTTTATGAACACAGTCCTCTGTGTATTGTGTGTTCTCAATAGAGTTTTTATTACATACTCGTTCACCTTTTTTAGACTTATACTTGAAAAGGAATATAAGTGAACTGTATATTAGTGAAGAAATATGTAAACCTGACTAAAAGATATAATTTGTTGTAATAAATATCAATCCCAAAATAAATAGTGTACGTATATACATATTTCCTTGTTGGAAACTTACCTTGTGCTCAGCAGTGTTGTGGATAAAAAAGGTCATAAAATAAACATAAGGGAGAAGAAGGAAAAACGGGCACCTTGACACGTAGAAGCGGGATTAGGCGGACATTGACAGATTGGAATTACGAGCAATTTAAGAGCAGTAATAGTCAAAAAAAAAAAAAAAGTCAAAAAGAAGTGTACGAGCTGAGGAGTGCTAAAACACATACACATACACACACACACTCGTGCAGTCAAGGGCGGGCAAGTAGACACAACATACATAAACACACACGAATAACTTTAATAATATCTTATAGTGATAGAGAAACTCTATAAAAAACAGAATAGTAGGATATGCAGGACAGTAGAACTGTAATGATATTAAGAAGTTGGAAGTACAGTAAACCGCTTTTCAAGTAGTATAAATATATATAAAATAAGAAATATAGTGCAAATATGAAAATAAATTATAAATGAGAAGTATGGGAAAAAAAGGAAAATATAACTTACTCATGATTCAGATGGTGAAGATTCTCGTCTCGCAAGGAAAGCCTTAATTTTTAGAGAACCATGAAGAAAGCCAGTTATAAGGGTGGCTGCCCCCCCCCTCGAGATAACGATAAGACCAAGGTCCCTCCCGGTTGTTTAGTCGTCTTGCTTACGTCATTTTTATTACCTAGGGAAATGGGAATCATGGTTTCTGAAGACCTAGGTAAGGGAGAACCCTGGTTTTTGAAGACCTAGGTAAAAGAGAACCCTGGTTTTTGAAAACCTAGGTAAATAGAAACACTGGGTTTTTGTTTCCTGGGTTGTTGGAAATGCCTGAGTTCTGATTTTATGTGTAAAGTAAAACCCCGGGTTTCAATTCTATGGGTAAGTGAAATAGGCCTTTTCTGGAAACCTATGGGTTATCTAGTGTGTAAATACAGTATAAATACTGGAGCTTAAGCTCAGGGTAGGGGGGATCACTTCTGAGAATTCTCATCGGTGTGGATCTCGTGTGGTGGAATGGAACAATAAAGCTGGACCCTTGCTTCTTCTCACTCACGGCTGGTGTATTTTTTCTATCTCCAACTGGTCTCAGAGGTAGATGTGAGTATTGGCTTCTAAGTTGAATTTTAAATGTTTTTGGGTAATAGGCTAAATTCGAGCCAACAGCAGCCAGCTGGTGGTACAACTGAAAGAAATAAACAAAATACATATGTAAGAAGTTATGATATAAGGCATTTCTTAAATCTACTGGAATTATTGTACATAGTGGAGATATTGTACACAAATTAATCACGTGTGTTGGGTAGCAGTTGAGTAAATGATCTCTCATTGAAAGTTGTACAGTTTTCACTGCATAAAATTACATAAAGGAAAAAGAGATTACAACTGCTTTTGTGCTTTATTGCTTATGCATCTGTTTAATACAGAAAACGTACATTTGTAGACAATCTGCACAGGTTCATGAGTTCACTAAGGAGAACTTCCTAATAATGTTTATCATGTTTTTGTGTACAGTGCAATTTGCAATCTAATGGCAATCTTATGGTAAAGACCGGACAGTCAGCTTTGGAGGCCACACTCACAATAATAATAATAATAATAATAATAATAATAATAATAATAATAATAATAATAATAATAATAATAATAATGTGTATAGTATTTAATAAGTTCCTGCTCCTGATCACCCTTTCCCTCTGATTGTGTCTTGTTTTATACACTTGTCACACACACTTGTAAATAAAACGTTCACACTAATCCAGATAAGATAGGAGAGGAAATATATTTGTTAGTTCTGTCAAAAAATTAAAAAGCTCTGTACAGGAGATTGTGTGTCCTAAACATGATTTGGAGTATGCATGGTCATACATTGTGCAAAGATGCAGCCAAATAAAAAATTGCACATTTTATTCAATTAATATTGTATTAATATGCACAGGAAACCGAGATGTAACTACTCTCATATACAGTATATATATATATATATATATATATATATATATATATATATATATATATATATATATATATATATATATATATATATATATATATATACACACACATATATATATATATATATATATATATATATATATATATATATATATATATATATATATATATATAATGTATATGTAATTTAAATGTAAAATGAATACTATTAGACTAAACAAAGGCTAAAAACAAACAAAAAAACTAAACAAAAAACCCATAGTTTATGTATATATAATGATCACCAAATCTACTATTACCGTCAAACTGCTACCATTTATACTTGTTGCTGTTAATAGATACAAGTATATGTCCTTATAGCATAGAGATGAATCCAGTAACGTGAGCTCATGAAGTGACTCTCAATATAAGTAACTATCGACAAAGTCTAAAACCCTTGATATTTTTCTGAATCTGTTTTAATTATGCATCTAGAGATGCCAGATTTTTCTGGTGTCCTCACATTGCCAGGAGGCTATTCTAAATTTTTTTGTTTTTATTGTATGAAATTCTATAATGGAGAAATAGATTGCAACTGCTGTTTGTTTTATTTATTATATATCCGTTAAAAATAGAAAAACAGATGCATTTGTGCAAAATCTGCATAGGTTTATGACTTTCCATTAAAAAAATAACCTGTACTTACCTTAAAGACCAGACAGGCAGCTAGTGAGTGCACACTGGATCAAAGAATGCAGTATTTGATTTGTATTTGCTGCTCCTTAATCACTTGCTGTCAGGTCTCAGGTCAGACAACTGTTAAGTAAAAGGCTCCATTGTGAGTAAGTGATTTTGTTTACAAACTTTTTTTTTTTTTTTCCCGAATGTCTATGTTAAGCTAATGGCATCACTGATCTTTTATATTTAGTACTTTGGGATAACTACTGCAATTAACCAAAACAAGCAAGTTATCATGGTTGTAGTTACAAATTAATTATTATTATTATTATTATTTAAGTTTCACTTATGTAGAAATCAAGTGGTAAATAAAACACTAACACAAATTTGTAATTAGTTGATGATCATTGTTTAAAATGATATCACTTAAATCTGAAACAAATCAAGATTTAATCCATACTTGTGTAAAACTGAAAAGCATTAACACACAATTCACATATCATTTGCTTCAAAATATAATGTAATAGCACATTTGAATAACACATCTGAATTGATCATTGCCTGCTAAGAACTAATATTGCAATTAAATGTGCAAAAATAAAGAATTCACAACATTAAAGTTCATAAATAAAGTTATGTTATAAAGTGGAATGACACAGGAAAAAAATATTGAACGTGCTAAGAAAAAGCAGTTCTCCAAGGTAAGGTAAGGCAAGGAATCAGCTGAAATCTGTAAGTAATTATACCTCCTATCTGTGCAAATTAATATCAGCTGGGCTAGTAAATTGATGGTCTATATAAAGGCTTTTCGTTACCAAGGTTTCACACAAGAAACATCTCATGATGGTTAAAAGCAAAGAGTTCTCCCAAGACCTTCACAACCTTATTGTTGCGAAACATATTGATGGAATCGGACACAGACATATTTCAAAACTTCTGAATCCTCCAGTAAGCACCACTGGGGACATTATCCACAAGTGGAAACAACATCACTCCATCATCAACCGGTCACAAACAGGAGCTCCTCGCAAGATTTCTGACCAGGGAGTCTGAAGAATTATCAAAAGAGTTGTTTCTTTGAGCTGAAATAAAAAAAAATTTAAAAAACGGGGGAAAAAAGAATGATCAAAAGAGTAGTCCAAGAGCCAAGGACCACTCGGAAAGAGCTCCAGAAACACTTGGAGGTGGCAGGTGCCATCATCATAGAGAAAACACTAGGCTATGCACTCCACTGCTCACACTCACCCGCAAGACTCCATTACTAAAGAAAAGGCATGTCAAAACTAATTTATAGTTTGGTACAAATAATTTGGACAAGCCTATGAAATACTGGGAGAGTGTAGTCTGGTCAGACAAGAGCAAAATGTAACTTTTTGGCTGTCATACTACACACCAGGTTTGGAGAAGAAATTTCACTGCACATCACCCTAAAAACACTATACCAACAGTGAAGTTTGGAGGTGAAGCATCATAGTGTGAGGCTGTTTTTCATCACATGGTACTGGCAAACTTCATATAACTGAAAGAATGATGAATGGAGCCCTTTACCGGGAGATTCTTGAGAAGAATCTGCTGCCATCCACCAGGATGATGAAGATGAGACATGTGTGGTCCTTCCAGCAGGACAACGATCCAAAGCATACAGCAAACGAAAATCTCAATTGGTATTAGAGCAAAACATCAAGGTGTTAGAATGGCCCAGTCAATCACCTGACTTGAATCCAATTGAACAAGATTTAAAGACAATCTGTTTAGAAGAACGAGCCAAAATCACACCTGAATACTGCAGTCCATTAATTTCTTCATACAGGAAGCATCTTGAAGCTGTCATTACAAACACATAGTTTATTACACATAACTTCATTTATGTACTTTAATGTTTGGATTTCTTTATATGTTTGGATTTCTTGAGTTATATCAAAGTCTGGTGAAAATTTCATGTGAATAGCCTCATTGGAAATATATTTACTGAAAAAAAAATATCGATGTATTCAATACTTATTTCCCCCACTGTAGTTTGCCATCCTTTGTATTAATAAATGTTTTGACAATGTCTGAACAATGAATCAAGTGACAGTTTCTTCCATGTTTTAGCCAACAAAACAGGTTGGTTTATATAATTCTCCTGGTTTTCTCCACACAAAATCCATATCATCCGATCAATCCAAGTTAAAATTGGATTCATCTGAAAATAACTTATCTTATATGGTATCTGGGAACTGATCTTGTGCTCTCAACTGGTGGCAGAAATGAAGAAGTGAATTAGACTAATCAAAAGAGCCATGTGATTTACAGGAACTCTGAAAAAGTGGAAGCATTTTACATTGGAAAAGCACGTCACAGGGGTTGTAACTATTGCGTAAATACTTGCTGCATAAGATTTACAGCAAAATTCAGTGATTGCTTTAATTAAATATATATATCAGGAAAAATAATTGTTAGCTCCTATGTAAAACAGAAAGGAAAAGAAAGAGGGAAAGAGAAGCAGCCTGAGGCACATACATACTTTTGTACTCAATTTGCATGAGGACTTGTTTATTTCCGTGATGGATTTTTTAAAATCATTTAAGAGCTGAACCCCGTGTCTCTGTGCTATATGCACAAATGATTTCAGCATGTAACGTTTTCAAATTTGAAAGCAAAAATGAAAAGGTACTGTAGGTTTGCTTGAGCACATTTAAGCTCTCATTTTTGATCTCAAAACCGCTGCTGCTCATATCATGTGGTCCATGACTGTGATCCATAAACACAGACTAATGCAAATGTACACATCCAGTTTCTTCACCATGTTTAGTCACTGCTTGAAACTCCCATACAGATACTCAATGCAGATAGTCAAATTGCCTTAACTAAGCCTAAATACATTTGCAAAGATATGAATTAGAAATGACCTCATAGTCAAATGACCTCATAGTCAAATCTAACGTACCTATATGATAAGGCCAAATCTGGATCATATGTAAAATAAGGCACAACACAAAAGCATATTTCTTTTCTTGGAAATAGTATAAGAGAAACTGTACACAGTAATCAATACAACACTAAATCAAAACCACGATTAAAGTCCATTACACATTAAGTAAGTGTGAATTAACATTTGCAGAAATTGTTCATTTTCAAAAGCGCTCTATGAGGACTGGACAATATTTTTTTTGTGTTTGTGTACAAAATTACAAGAAAATATTTAAAATAAACAAATTTAAATTCATTTCCTACACCAGTAATATTTTGTATCTCTACAGCCCAATTCACAAAGGATTACATACTTTGTGTCAAAACTGATTACATTAAAGTTTCTGAGCTTTTTTGGTTGTTCTATTTTTGTGTCAGTAACAATTAAAAGATAAAAACTTGAATGGTTATTTGATTGTGGTTTTAAATCCAGGCAGGAGAAATGAAAAACAAGCTTTTTTCATTGACTTAATAAATATGAATTTTTATACAATTATAAATTTGATGTAAATTTTATAAATGTATAAACTTGTCAGGAATTATGTGTTCCACATATTTATGATGTACATGATATAATGCACAAAAGCTGTTGTTACTGTTGTTATAAAATAAGAATAAAGTTAGTTCACATGTAATAAAGTTAGTTCGCATGACCAAAACTGGTCCTATGTGCAGATTCAAGTGTGAAAATGTCTTTAGTGTACAGTAGAATGTGCAATATATTGCCAGGTGTAATTGCTATAAGCCCTATGTTAAAAAAAAAAAAAAAAAAAAAAAAAAACACAGGGAAAACCTGTGTTTTTGTTGTTGTTGTTGTTGTTGTTGTTGTTGATGATGATGTTGTTGACGATTGAAACTTGATCTTAGTTCAGGTTGGGCAACTGTTAGAAATGTTCATTGTAAGTAAATGATTTTGCTTACCAACTTCCCTAGGCTAATGACCCCATTGATATTTTATATTAAGCCCATTAAAATACTAGATCTACTACAAAAAAAAAGCTAATGTTATCTTGATTGTAGTTAAGAATGAACAGACTAGTTCATTTCAAATGAAAACAAATATCACTAGTGGTGAAGTAGTTCCTTTAACTCAAACTTGAACTAAACCCATTTCTATAATGTCATGGAAATAACGGAAAAGGGAACTAGTGAGTACAATTCCTATGAGCCACTGTACCTCACCTGACTATGTCACATGACTGTCTGCGCCTGCTCTCAATTTCACACTCATTACTGTGCACCTGTGTAAGCCTCATTCTGTCACTGCATCACTGCAAACTGTTTCTGTTTTGTTGTCATTACCAAGCCTTGTTTCCCATATTGCTATTCTGTTTTTTTTACTTTTTTTGTCCCCTGCTTTTTGTACTTTGGTTACTCTGATATCCTGTTTGCTAATTGCCTGACCCTTTGCCTGCAGTGACTTTGAATCTGCCTTATGTATGCGATTGGTTTGCTGGACTTTATATACTAAAACTGCTTAAACTATATTTTGCATCAATCTTGCATTGAGCAATGTTCTTTTTGAAGTGACTGACAATTCTCTCATGAGGTTTGGCACAAAGTGGTGAGCCATGACCCATCCTTGCTTTCAAAGGCTGACCTTTATTGTGGATGCTCCTTTTATGCCCAATCCTAATACCCTCCCAGTGTATTTATACTGTAAATATCCATCCATGTTAGGACCAAAGAATGCAGCAACACCAGTGTTTGCTTTTGTTGCTGGTTAATCAATTGATCTTCAAATTGGGCAACTGTTAATTAAAAATGTTCATTGTAAGGAAGTGATTTTGTTTACTGGAACTTTCCAGGCTAATGACCCCATTGATATTTTGTATTTAGCCCATTAATATACTAGACCTTCAACAAGAAACCAAAGCTAATAATGTTAGATTGTAGTTAAGAAAGAACAGACTATGATTCACTGAAAAATACATTTTAACATATTTTAAATTAAAGTTTAAAACTAAAACAAACATTATTATTTGTCAAGTACTTATGTAAAACTGAAATACATATGAACTACACTGAAATAAATTTCACATACAATTTGCTTTAAAAAAAAAAAAAAAAAAACGAAGGAAAAGTACAATCTTATAAATATTTACATGAATTTTAGAGTTTCTTAGTATTTGGTATGTCCCATTTTTGCTTTAATTGCAGTGTGTACTTGAGCTGACTCCAAAAGTTTGTGTAAAAACTGATGATCCATGTTAGATCATGCTCTGACCCCAACTTCCTAACAAGCCGAGACATGCAAAGAAAAGAATTTCACTGTGCTGTAATGTACATGTGTCCAATACAGGCTTCTTCTTCCTCTTCTTCTTTTTCTTCTTCTCCTTCTAATGTGTGTGTGTGTGTGTGTGTGTGTGTGTGTGTGTGTGTGTGTGTGTGTGTGTGTGTGTGTGTGTGTGTGAGCGTGTGTGTGTGTGTGTGTGTACCGGGACATGCAAAGAAAAGAATTTCACTGTGCTGTAATGTATATGTGTCCAATACAGGCTTCTACTTCCTCTTCTTCTTTTTCTTCTTCTCCTTCTAATGTGTGTGTGTGTGTGTGTGTGTGTGTGTGTGTGTGTGTGTGTGTGTGTGTGTGTGTGTGTGTGTGTGCGCGTGTGTGTGTGTATGTATTTGTATGTGTGTGTGTGCAATCTATCATTTGATGTTTTCTTTTGATTCTTCATTACTGTATTAGTTCAAAAGTGGTATATTGATGCCTTTAAATATTTGTAATTGATTGTGGATTTTTTTACTGTTGGCATTCAGTGTAAAAAAAAAAAAAACATACACTTATATCCAAATCTCCATGTTTATTAAACTTTTCCTAAAACATAAAGTCTACTGACAGAGAATACTGCAAATACAAATACTGCTGTAGATTTTGTCAGTGGGCTAGTTATTTCTATCCTTTAAAACTCTTATGACATCTGGAAATTAACTCTAATCGTATGTCATTAGTAAAATGTCACTATGCTGCACTATCTTAAAGGAAATGAGAGGAGCTGAATATCTCATCAGCTATCCAATCCACACCTCTTGATAATTTATTAATTCAAAACGAACCCCTGTTTACATTTGCACCATTGTGTGCCATGTCACCATGTCCACTAATGGGTGTAAGAATAAAAATATTAATGCTTTGTTTTTGCATGTGTGGCATGATCACAAAAATAAAGCCCCAAATGTCTCATCATGGGCATATTTCTTAAACTAAAAAAAGGGGGGAGAAAAAAAGCAGTTTTGGTGATGTTATTAGCATGTATGTCACAGGTTACATATTAGTTACTCTTTTTCCAGAGTTCAGAAGTAGAAAGCTACTTGATTTATATTCTTTACAGCAATCAAATATTATATTTTCGTAGTAGACCTATACATTTGTGGCCTGATGGAAAAATGATAAAAAGTTATATTATGCTTGCAGATAACTGCAAATAGTGTAAATATGTAACATTGAATAATATACACTATATAAATATGATTTGGAGTATATATGGACATGCCTAAATTGTGCAAAGATGTAGCCAAAGATGATTATACAGTAATTGTTTTTATTCAGTTAATGTTATGCTAACATACACATTAAGTTGAGAAGCATATATACTGATAGATTATGAACCTTTATACAACAGTTAGTTCTGGTCCACTAATTTGATTGGTCGAGTAACATTGCAAGAGTGAATATATTTCCTTTAACCGCACTGGAATGTTTCACTGTGTATCACTCCGCTCGTCTGTGTTCGCCACATAGACGTTTCACTTCCTAGTTCGAAACTGTTACTACAGTAGATTTAGTGACATCATCAGTTTCTCTCTCTCTGTCTGTATCTCTCTCCAGAGGTCTTTTTGATTTGCTTCTGAACTCTTAGTTTTAGGACAAGAGGACATTTAGCAAAAACTTTCTGTAGTTTAACTCTATAGCTCTGTAGTTTGTGTTTTCCCATTTTGTCCTCTGGCATTAAAAAAAGTCTATCCTGGAATGACTCATTGTGAAATTGTGTAAAGCCCTCATCAGTAAAGTGAAGGTATGGTGTCTCTCAGATTCAGAGAGCAGTAAAATCTTCTAAAATAACACTTAGTGGCGAATGCCTTATAGCTGAAAGTCTTCAGTTAAAGCAGAGATGGAAGTAGAAGATTAATACACAACAGAGTAGACATGCTCAAGTGTACAAACTTCGTAATAATGTTTATTATGATAACCAGACACCCAGGGACCATTAAGGATTTTCTTTTTTCAAATACAATTTTCTCATAAACACAGTAAACATGGCACTTGAATGTAGCATTAGGCTATAAAAAGACTAAAAACTGCTGGTTATGTATATATAATGATTACACAAAGCATTGCATCATTGCTGTAATAATTTACATATATCATAAATATATTATACAAATATAAAACTAACATTTTATGTATACAAATACAACCTATCATCTTACAGATTGATCCAAAAATCCTAGCTGTTGAAAGAAAATCTAAACTAGTCTAAGAAAATCAAAACTGAAACTGTAGATATAGAGTCTGAAACTCCTTTATAATTTTCTGACATGAGATATTTCTGAGATTAAAGGAGTGAAAACAGAGAAAACCAGCTTTGCCACCAGCTGGATTTGACCAATCTCCTAACTGCAAACAATTTACACTTTCAAATTTTTTTCTATTTTTAAACTGAAAATGAAATGTAAATAAAATGTATGTAAGCCCCTTCTCCTGATATATAGCATACAATCATTGACTAGATGAGAGAAGAGATTTGTAATGAGTACTTTGAAGTTGTCAATAAAAATGGAGGAAAAAATTGTTTTCTTCTCTAATGTAGATAAGTAAGAGTACAGGTATGTAATTTGTATAATATTCAAGTTAACTATAAATGCCCCAAAACAATACTTAAGTATAGTTCCAAAATACAGTTACTAAAGTTAGAGTTACTTATGCTTACTTAAGTCTGCATTGTACCATAATTAACCATATTTTGTACTCTGTAGTATGTGTAGTTTTTACCCATTTTCTTTAATAAATCACCTCTGGCTCCATTACAAAAAAAATAAAAAAATTAAAAATTAATGCTAACTTGTTAAAACATCTGCTGCTACATTTGTTTTGTAATTTAGTACAGCATTACAGAAATCTAAATATGAAGATATTAGTACTGTGACCAGTTTCTTATTACCTTTTAAAGAAAGCATATAACTAATCTTGCCCATATTTTGTCAAAGAAAAAAAAACTCAAGTTAGTGATATTATTAGTGTGTATATTAAAAATGAGATAAATTACATGTATGAGGACCCATGTTTATTTTTCCCATGCTTAAGAAAAAAGGGTACTTGACCTATAGGCCTAAACAATAAGCCTTGATCATAATTCGTCGACAATTGTCATCTTTCTTTACTGGCTGTGAGCACATTTGCAATCATGTCAGCCATCAAAATTAATAATATGGGAACAAATAATTGCAACTACTATAACATATAAAACTAAAACAGAATTAATTCTGTGAAGTAACTTATTTTAAGACCACTTAGTCTGGATGTTGTGAGATACTTATTTTAAGTCCTGACTGCTTCTTGAAAACATTTATGAAAAAATCCACAAAATCAGATGTGATTGGGGGTGTATGGACACGCAGAACCTGTCTTTGATAGCAAATAGTGCCCTTACAAAAATTACGTAAAACTATGGCTTCTAGCTCATTCAGAGCCAGATTGAAGATAGCATTGGTGAGCGGACACCCAGGCTCCAAAAGTCTGAGTTCAGAAGAGCTTTGGTCTTTAGGGAGAAGGCAATCCATAAAATGTTCCAGAATGCTAAACTCTGGTGGGGGGGCAGAAGGACTCTGTTTTGGCTTCTTCACCCCAGGTTGTAGATTCTTAAGTTTTATCTCTAGGAAAGACCACTTGATTTTCTGTGGGCCTGCCTCAAATTTCACAGTGGAAAATGTATAATGTTTTGTCGCTATCTTTCCCTTGAAAGAAGGGGAAATAGTTGCATTGAGACGCTTTGCCAAAATTTGAGAGAATATCAAATACTCCAAGGTGTTTCTCTCTCCTTCCGCTTTATTCTCTATCATTGAATTGTATTTGATTTTTAAGGTCTCAGTCAGTTGACAGCGGCGCTTTTTATATGACTTCACATCCTTCATATCAAGTGAGTACTCTTTTAAGTCAGTCAAAGATTTAATGGCACTCAATATTTCTGCCCCACTAATCTTCCCTGGTCTTCTATCTGGTGTGTATTTAAAAGGCTTTGGCAGCTTTAAGGCAACATTTGGGAGGTTTGTTTCAGTTCTCTGCTGAACTGTGAGTTCTAGTACAAGAGGATAATGATCAGAAACACCCTGTGCTTCAGCTACATTAATTTTACACACCCGTCCCAATTTGTGCTCTGGCAGGAAAAACATGTCTATTCTGGAGTGACTGTCATTCTGACGCCGTGTAAAGCCCTCATCAGTAGGACGTTTGTATGACCAGGTGTCTCTGAGATTGAGAGAAACAGTAAAATCTTCTAAAAAAGCTCTGAATTGTGAATGTCTTGCATTAGAACTTAAAGATCTCCGATCAAAGCAGGGATGCAAAACTGTGTTGAAATCACCTCCAACCACTAGCACACCCTCAGCTGTTTCCATTAAATAGTCTTTCAATCTACCCAAGACATTTCTGTCTGACTTATTATTGTACACGTTAACAAGAGTGTACAGTTCATGATGCAGTCGACAGAAGAGCACAATGTAACCTCCACTGAAGTCCTCATCATGGCATATGTACTCAAATTTTACTTTGTCTTTTATCAGTATTACGACTCCTTTACTGCGAGAGTTGTGTACAGTGAAGAAGACTTTCCAGCCTGGAACATCTTCTAAGATTTTGTAACAGTCTGTCCCAACATGTGTCTCTTGTATAAAGACAATATCAGCCTGAAGGTCACGAAGGCTCTTAAAAATGTTTGAGAACTTTTGTGGTGACTTCCTGGTATCTCTAATACCATTTGTGTTCCAGGTGACAAAAAAGAGGCTTTTCTGTTCTGCTTGCATTGTCATTATTAATGAATGAATGTCTGTAAATAAAATACACAATTTAAAACAATTACATTAGATTATATAGTATATTATATATCTGTCTAATGTGTGTTATGTGTTGTATGTTTAAAAGAACCCTCAATCTCAAATATCAATCTCATTATAAGTACTATTTAATACAGATTAACCTTGTTGGAAACATACCTTGTGTTCAGCAGTCAGCTGGTAGAACAAATGAAAGAAATGAAGAAATACAAATTTAAGAAATTAAGAAATAAGGCTTCAGTTAATTATTGTACATAGTGGAAATATTGGGCACAAGTTTGGTAAGTTATCTCTATATAATATTTTCCATATATATGTCCGTTTTCATGGCATACAATTTTACAAAGGAAAAATAATTTGCATAATTTTTGCTCATGTAGAGTATCAGCTTTAAGGGGAAAGGAAAACAAAGTAGACAAACACATTCGTGCACAATATGCATGTGTTCTTGACTTTCTATTCAAAAAAGAAAAAATAAGAACTTCCTAATAAATTTTATCAAATCAATGTACGGCACAATGTGTAAACTGAAAAAATAAATGATTCAGTGGTTCAGTAAATATGTCAAAAATAAACCTATGATTTTTATACAAAAATGCTAATTATTACTTAAATGCTTTAAGTTTAAGTGAATTATTTTAAATTCACTTAAACTTTTAAGTGAAATTTTAAAACTTTAAAACTTTTAAAATCTTTTAAATATGAAACTAAAAGCCCAAAGTGTATGTTTGTTTTTACTTATTTTACTGGGTACTGTTGTGGATAAAAAATGTCATAAAATAAACATAAGGGAGACCTAGCATCCAGCAAAAGGGAGAAGAAGGAAAAACGGGCACCTAGAGACATAGAAGCGGGATTAGGCGGACATTGACAGATTGGAATTACGAGCAATTTAAGAGCAGTAATAGTCAAAAAAGTCAAAAAGAAGTGTACGAGCTGAGGAGTGCTAAAAACACACACACACACACACACGCTCCTACAGTCAAGGGCGGGCAAGTAGACACAACATACATACACACACTCTCTCTCTTCCTCATACACACACATGAATAACTTTAATAATATCTTATAGTAATAGAGAAACTCTATAAAAAACAGAATAGTAGGATATGCAGGACAGTAGAACTGTAATGATATTAAGAAGTTGGAAGTACAGTAAACCGCTTTTCAAGTAGTATAAATATATATAAAATAAGAAATATAGTGCAAATATGAAAATAAATTATAAACGAGAAATACAGGAAAAATAGAAAAATATAACTTACTCATGATTCAGATGGTGAAGATTCTCGTCTTGCAAGGAAAGCCTTAATTTTTAGAGAACCATGAAGAGAGCCAGTTATAACGGTGGCTGGGTCAAACTGCCCCCCCCCCCCCCCCCCCCCCCTCGAGATAACGATAAGACCAAGGTCCCTCCCGGTTGTTTAGTCGTCTTGTCTACGTCATTTGATTTCCCTAGGTAATTGAGAATCCTGGTTTCTGATTCTCTGTGTAATTCAAAACTCTGGGTTTTTATTTTCTGGGTTATTAGAAATGCCTGGGTTCTGATTTTATGTGTAAATTAAAACCCCTGGTTTCAATTCTATGTGTAAGTGAAATAGGCCTTTTCTGGAACATAAGAGTAAGGTAAATGAGCTCTTTTTTAACCCTATTGGTAGTGAGATCATAGTCTTCTTGAAACATATGGGTTATCTAGTGTGTAAATACAGTATAAATACTGGAGCTTAAGCTCAGGGTATTGGGATCACTTTTGAGAATTCTCATCGGTGTGGATCTCGTGTGGTGGAATGGAACAATAAAGCTGGACCCTTGCTTCTTCTCACTCACGGCTGGTGTATTTTTTCTATCTCCAACTGGGCTCAGAGGTAGATGTGAGTATTGGCTTCTAAGTTGAGTTTTAAATGTTTTTGGGTAATAGGCTAAATTTGAGACAACAGTACTACTATTTTGCAACTGCTCACAAAACTAGAAAAAATGAACTCAATGTTTACTTGTTGGTTTGTGGTTTTTGAGCTGGATTTGCATGTGTTCACAGAACTCAATTTTGAACATTATGGATGGGTTGTTTTCTTGTTTTGTGTCAGCTTTAATTACAAAACATAAAGTTTTCTTGGTTTACCTTCTTTGTGTTTCTGTCATGCATATGGTGTGCACATCTACACAACTTAGTTCATAAATCATCTTAGGTTTTGCCAGTAAAAGATGATATGGCTGCATTTATTCATTGGTGTTCTACTTTTGCTTGGAATCATTAAAAGTGTTCATGACGCACAAGCAATAATGATAATGTTTAGATGATGTGTATTTCTTATAGAGTTGAGGTTTATGTAGTTCATTCAACTCAAACTTGAGCAAAATGTACTTATAAACCATGCCATTTGCTAGCTAAATTTGCTTACATTGTTTAAAAGAATAAGTGTAGACCTTAGTTAAAATATGCTTAGATAAATTTACTAAGATTTTGTGCATGGAAATTGTTACCACACTTTTCTTGAATAAGTTAAACTCCAATATTTTATTCAATGTAATGTCATGGCATTCTTACCCCAAGGACCGGACAGGTAACTTGAGAGCACAAGATTGGCTCAAAGAATGCAGAGGGACACCAGTGTTTGCTTTGATGGTCCTTAATCACTTGATCTCGGTTCTTAGTTCAGACAACTGTTAAGTAAATGTTTCCATTGTAAGTGATTTTGTTTACCAATTAGAATTTTCCCCTGGCTCTCCTATCCTCTATGTTAAGCAAATGGTTCCCATGATCTTTTACATTAAGGTCTTTTGGGATAGTTAGATCTACAGCAACAAAACAAGGCAACTGATGTTATCTTGATTATAGTTACAAATTTATAGATGATGATTTGTTGATATTAAAAATAAAATAATTTTTTTTTAACACTAAAACAAATCAGTATTTGAGAAGTACTTGTGTAAAACAGAAATACATATGAACATCCACATACATCACATACATTTACTTAAACTGTGTTCTGTGCATTGTGCTTTTAGGTAAAACTGTATATTATGAAAGAATGATATAATATTGTCTAAGAAAGTTTGAATAAAGAATAATGTTTGCTGTGTAAAAATATTATGTATCACTTACCTTATGCACTCAGTTGGTTGCAGAAATGAAGTGTGTCAGATGAAAAATCCAATTAGTCACACAATTTACAGGAACTTGAAAAAAAAAGGGGAAGCATTTTAAATAGGAAAACATGTCACAAGTGTTGTAAATATCTGGTCCCTAGGATTTACAGCAAAATCTGGTGATTATGGAAAGAAAAATAGATTTGTGCTCCTACTTACAAAGCAAGAGAAATGAAAGTGAAAACCAGATTTGCATGAGCACATCTCTATTTCCATGATGTCTATATTGTTTAACCCTCTTAAGACCTAAACCTAACACTAAACACAATGAATATTGTTCACCCAATAAAACAATAAACAATAACAATAAACAATAAAACACTTTGTAAACTAATCACCGCTACTACAAGTCTCATGTCTCAAATATGTGCATGTTTTTACAATCTGTACATTTAAAGTCAAGTTTGGAAGCACAAATGTCATGTAGGTTTGCTTGATCACATTTAAGTCCTCACTGCTAACCTCAGAACAGCTACTGCTCACAGCATGTTATTCATGACAGTGATCCATAGACAGACTCATGTCCACATCCAGTTTTATTTTTGCCTTTTTTGTTGTTGTTGTTGTTGTTTGCTTACAGCTCCCATGCAGATAATCAATACAGTCAATTGCCTTAACTAAGCCTACATACATCTGGAGGTCTTCCTGAGGTCTTTCACATGAACACACCATAGAATTAGTGTGTGCACAGCAAAATCCCCAGTGTTGATTTAACACCCAGAGAATTTGTTGAATTTACACTCTACAGTGTTTATATAAGTCCATTGGACTCAAATGAACACTCGAGGTGTTAATTCAACACTAGGGATTTTACTGTGTGGAGAAGCTATCATCGATTTACTACCAATTCCTGCTGCAATCAGCAGTGCCATCAAAGAGACAATCTCCCAGATGAAACGTTTGCCAGTAGCCAGCACCTTCTGAGACACAGTGTATCAGACACTTGTTCTTAATGCACTTGTTCATCTTAGGCATTTCTTGATTTCAAGAATTTGTTTGTCAAGTATTTGTTTGATTAGAAAGTTTGACTTGTTAAAAGGGCTAGCTCCTCAGCCATATGTATGGAAATGCATATTCTGATTTGACATTATACTTAAAAAAATTAACGTTACAGTGTTTTGCTAGTATGTAACATAAAAAAAAACTTTGTATTAATATGATTTTTGTTTTTTTCATTACTTTATTAAAACCATTATTGTTCAGTAGTTACAATTACAAATAAACAATTTTAAAGGCATTTATAAATCATAATAAGCACATCTTTCACGATTTCATGATTTTTATAAAGGTTATTAATTGTATTATAACTCACAGTAAGTATTTATAAGGCAGTACAACACAACTATCCACAACAAATGTATATATATATATATATATATATATATAGAGAGAGAGAGAGAGAGAGAGAGAGAGAGAGAGAGAGAGAGAGAGAGAGAGAGAATCTCATGGCTTCCCATATCATTGCTATGCTGATGACGCCCAGCTCTATTTGTCCTTCCAGCCTGACGATCCATCCGTCTCTGCACATATCTCTGCTTGCCTGTCGGACATCTCGGTCTGGATGAGGGCACACCAGCTTAAGCTCAACCTGGCAAAATCAGAGCTTCTCGTCATCCCAGCCAGCCCCTCAATCAATCACGTCACTGTACAGCTCGGCTCAACCACACTCAAGTCAGGAACTTTGCGGTGATTCTTGATGACAGCTTGCCTTTACAGACCACATCTCAACAACTGCCTGGTCCTGTAGGTTCATCCTGTATAACATCCAGAAAATCAGACCGTACCTCACCGAACAGGCAACAAAGATATTAGTCCAGGCTCTTGTCATCTCAAAACTGGACTACTGGACCTCACTACTCTCAGGCCTCCCGGCCAGCTCCATCAAGCCCCTCCAAATGATTCAGAATGCAGCAGCATGCCTTGTCTTCAACCAGCCCAAGAGAACCCATGTCACACCCCTCTTCATCTCCCTTCACTGGCTTTCTGTAGCCGCCCACATCAAATTCAAGGCCTTGATGCTAACATACAAGAACTTGTCTGGAACAACACCCTCCTACCTCAACTCTCTCCTGAAGGCTTACGTTCCCTCTTGCAATCTGCGATCAATCAACGACCAATGTTTAGTAGCACCTACTCAGCGTGGCTCAAGGTCTCTTTCAAGAACACTCAAATTAACTTTTCCTCAGTGGTGGAATGAACTTCCAACCTCAATCCGGACCACAGAATCTCTCACCATCTTCAAAAAACAGCTAAAGACCCACCTCTTCCATCAACAAGCAAGATAAAGCTTGATCCCAACCAACCCATAATTATTTATTTATTTTTTAATTTTTAAAAATCTGCTCTGTCACTTACACCTCTACTCGGCGCACTTTTCATCTTCTGGAACTCAATTAATGGACCTTGTATGGTAGCATTCCTTGTATTGTTCTTTGCTTGATATATCGCTTTGCTTGTATTTTCTCATTTGTAAGTCGCTTTGGATAAAAGTGTCTGCTAAATATACATATATATATATATATATATATATATATATATATATATATATATATATATATATATATATATATATACAGTGAGGGAAAGAAGTATTTGATCCCCTGCTGATTTTGTACGTTTGCCCACTGACAAAGAAATTATCATTCTATAATTTTAATGGTAGGTTTATTTGAACAGTGAGAGACAGAATAACAACAAAAAAATCCAGAAAAACGCACATCAAAAATGTTATAAATTGATTTGCATTTTAATGAGGGAAATAAGTATTTGACCCCCTCTCAATCAGAAAGATTTCTGGCTCCTAGGTGTCTTTTATACAGGTGACGAGCTGAGATTAGGAGCACACTGTTAAAGGGAGTGCTCCTAATATCAGTTTGTTACCTGTATAAAAGACACCTGTCCACAGAAGCAATCAATCAATCAGATTCCAAACTCTCCACCATGGCCAAGACCAAAGAGCTCTCCAAGGATGTCAGGGACAAGATTGTAGACCTACACAAGTCTGGAATGGGCTACAAGACCATTGCCAAGCAGCTTGGTGAGAAGGGGACAACAGTTGGTGCGATTATTCGCAAATGGAAGAAACACAAAAGAACTGTCAATCTCCCTCGGCCTGGGGCTCCATGCAAGATCTCACCTCGTGGAGTTGCAGTGATCATGAGAACAGTGAGGAATCAGCCCAGAACTACACGGGAGGATCTTGTCAATGATCTCAAGGCAGCTGGGACCATAGTCACCAAGAAAACAATTGGTAGCACACTACGCTGTGAAGGACTGAAATCCTGCAGCGCCCGCAAGGTCCCCCTGCTCAAGAAAGCACATATACATGCCCATCTGAAGTTTGCCAATGAACATCTGCATGGTTCAGAGGACAACTGGGTTTAAGTGTTGTGGTCAGATGAGACCAAAATGGAGTTCTTTGGCATCAACTCAACTGGCCGTGTTTGGAGGAGGAGGAATGCTGCCTATGACCCCAAGAACACCATCCTCACTGTCAAACATGTAGGTGGAAACATTATGCTTTGGGGGTGTTTTTCTGCTAAGGGGACAGGACAACTTCACCGCATCAAAGGGACGATGGACGGGGCCATGTACCATCAAATCTTGGGTGAGAACCTCCTTCCCTCAGCCAGGGCATTGAAAATGGCTCGAGGATGGGTATTCCAGCATGACAATGACCCAAAACACACGGCCAAGGCAACAAAGGAGTGGCTCAAGAAGAAGCACATTAAGGTCCTGGAGTGGCCTAGGCAGTCTCCAGACCTAAATCCCATAGAAAATCTGTGGAGAGAGCTGAAGGTTTGAGTTGCCAAACGTCAGCCTCGAAACCTTAATGACTTGGAGAAGATCTGCAAAGAGGAGTGGGACAAAATCCCTCTTGAGATGTGTGCAAACCTGGTGGCCAACTACAAGAAACGTCTGACCTCTGTGATTGCCAACAAGGCTTTTTAAACCAAGTACTAAGTCATGTTTTGCAGAGCGGTCAAATACTTATTTCCCTCATTAAAATGCAAATCAATTTATAACATTTTTGACATGCGTTTTTCTGGATTTTCTTGTTGTTATTCTGTCTCTCACTGTTCAAATAAATCTACCATTAAAATTATAGACTGATCATTTCTTTGTCAGTGGGCAAACGTACAAAATCAGCAGGGGATCAAATACTTTTTTCCCTCACTGTATATATATATATGGCATTTGGCAGTCACCCTTATCCAGAGCTACTTACATTTGTCTAATTTATACAACTGAGCATTAAGGGCCGTGCAGTGGCAGCTTTGAACTCACAACATTCCAATCGGTAGTCCAACATCTTAACCACTGAGCTACCACTGACCTAGAAATAAATCTGCTTTACCAATAAGTCATTATAACAATAATATTATAGCATTATAAATATGCAGTCTGCATTTTTATGAGTTACATTAATGGAACCATAAGACTGACCAATTAATACTTATACATTGGTGTATGATGCATTATGAGCATGGGCACTGAAAAAGCAAATGTATCACTTATAAATAATTATAACAATAATATAAATGCAGCAATATTTGCTATTATAATGAAGTATAGGTCTTTATGTGTTTATAGAGCAGTAATTCTTGCTTATAAATAATTATAAATGGGCTATGATTCATTATAAGCATGGACTTCATTGAAAGTGTTAACAAAATATTTTATTATATTTAATAATTATATGTATAGACCTGCTAGCAAAGGCAAAAGCTAAAACAGGTGTCCGCGTAGAAGTCTGTTTAATTTAAAATTAGTTGCAAAAGTCAGGTGGCATAACCAGTTCACAGCTGGTGCAACTGCAATGAATGTCACTATATGAAATAAATAATATTATTTAAAGCTGTAAGATTGTCTGTTATTGTACTAAAATATTTTTTTTTCAGGTATTCGATTTTTGTATCATCAAGTATATTGTCATCAACTATTTTGTCAAACAATACATTGTTATTAAATCACAATCCATTTTAAACCACTATTATATAGTGGTGCATTCCAGTTGCTATGCATTTAATGTTTTAAAATCTTTTGATGAATGCATTTGGATATTTGAAATTAGAATTTTCAGTGGACTTAAGTTGATGTTTCTTCTTAAGTGTATCAATAAAAAACATGACTTTGTTCCTGTTCAATCACAATCAATTACAGAGTTCAAGTGTATGTGTCATTCTCTGTGTTAATGTATGTGTCATTCTCTGTGTCATTATTTGTGTTAGTGTGGGTGTTAGTGCATGTGTCATTCTCTGTGTCATTCTCTGTCTTAGTGTGGGTGTTAGTGTATGTCTCATTCTCTGTGTCATTCTTTGTGTTCGTGTGGGTGTTAGTGTATGTGTCATTCTCTGTGTTCATGTATGTGTCATCCTCTGTGTTAGTGTGGGTGTTAGTGTATGTGTCATTCTCTGTGTCATTCTCTGTCTTAGTGTGGGTGTTAGTGTATGTGTCATTCTCTGTGTCATTCTTTGTGTTAGTGTGGGTGTTAGTGTATGTGTCATTCTCTGTGTTCGTGTATGTGTCATTCTCTGTGTTAGTGTGGGTGTTAGTGTATGTGTCATTCTCTGTGTCATTCTCTGTCTTAGTGTGGGTGTTAGTGTATGTGCCATTCTCTGTGTCATTCTTTGTGTTCGTGTGGGTGTTAGTGTATGTGTCATTCTCTGTGTTTGTGTATGTGTCATTCTCTGTGTTAGTGTGGGTGTTAGTGTATGTGTCATTCTCTTTGTTAGTGTATGTGTCATTCTCTGTGTTAGTGCATGTGTCATTCTCTGTGTTAATGTGGGTGTTAGTGTATGTGTCATTCTCTGTCTTAGTGTGGGTGTTAGTGTATTTGTCATTCTGTGTTAGTGTATGTGTCATTCTCAGTGTTAGTCTATGTGTCATTCTTTGTGTTAGTCTATGTGTCATTCTCTGCGTTAGTGTCGAAATGCGAGCACGTGCTTCCGGGTTTTTCTCAGTGACATTGGCCAACCAAGTTCTGCTCATGGCTGAGTCTGCTGACCCCACCAACAACGTTCTGCCTTCCTGTTCTGCTGAGGATGTCACACTGCATTCTTGTTCCGCTGGTTACGTTGACATCTTGTAACTCAGACTATAGAAGCAAGCCTAATTATTATGTTACTGTTTTGCTTTATACACTTATTATTATTATTAATATTATTATTATTAAGAGCACCAAAAAAATGTATTCTAGCTACTCCTAGGGCTTTAAAGCTGCATGCACCAAACGCTGAACAGATTTTCACCCTGTTCTGACTCGAGTTGCTATATCTTTTTGAAGTGATCAGAGTTCCGGAATACCTGGTATTCCAAAATTGGCCAAAATTCCCATTGACTTCCATTAAAAATTGCTCACTCGTTGAGGTTTCAAGCCACTTTCACCAAACTCAAGCATGGTCCTTCAGGCTGATCACACTAATCAAGCACCAAACTGATCGGACCCCTGGTATTCCCATTGCGGACGATGAAAATTCCCAAAAACTCCCAAAAACATTGAAGATTCAGAGCCTGGCTCCAACTGTCAAAACTCACACACACCCGAGTGCACATGGCCTGAAGCCTAAAAGTATTGGAACACTGTCTAGCTCTGAAAGTATTGGAAAGCTGACCAACTCCAAAGTATCAGGACGCCGCCATGCTCCAAAAGTATTGTAACAGATTCAACCACATTCTGTTGTTAGTGATAGCCTAGTAGTACTTCCTAGACTACAAGTGACCCTCAAAATTTGCAATTAATGAACTTTTCAAGCATTACTGTTTATCATCTTGAAAACCTGCTTGCACAAAAGTGATGTGGAATTGTGTAATCGAGCCATAGTTTGAAAGTAATCTTTCAAAATGGAAACAAATATGGTATTATGAGACCCTCCCTGAACCGACCCAAAACTGGTCCTAGGTGCAGACTCAAGTATTCTGCCCAAGTGTGAACACGCCCTTAATGTACAGTAGAATGTGTAATATCATGGTAGTGACATCTCTCTTTACTATGAACCCTACCTTAAAAAAACAGACAGGCAATTTAGGAGCTAAATTTGGATCAAAGAATGCAGCAACACCAGTGTTCGTTTTTGTTGCTGGTTGATCACTTGATCTTAGTTTAGGTTGGGCCACTGTTAAATAACAATATTCATTGTAAGTAAATGATTTTCTTTACTGGAATTTTCCCCTAATTGCTCTAGGCTAATGACCTTATTGATATTTTATATTTAGCCCATTAAAATACTAGATCTACTACTAGAAACCAAATAATATTCATCTAATAATAATGTAATAATCTAATAATAATACTACTAATAATGCTGATTATGTTATCTTGATTGTAGTTAAGAAAGAACAGACTATGATTCGTTAAAAAAATACGTTTTAACAAATTTTAAATTAAAATTTCATTCTAAAACAAACTAATCAATATTTATGAAGTACTTGTGTAAAACTGAAATGCATATAAACATCCATTTGATATACTATTTTCTTTCAAAAATGTAATGACATGTATTTCATTTAGTGCTAAGACACTAGATAAGTATTACAGATTTAAAACAGAAACAAAAAAAACATTGGTGCTTGAACATTAATTCGAACCTTATATATACAATCAAGTATATAAGTATTGCCTATTACACTCAAGCCAACCAGGACAGCCAGGAACCTTGGGGTGACTTTTGATGACAGCTTGATCTTCACAGACCACATTTCAACAACTGCATTATCCTTTAGGTTCGTTCTGTATAACATCAAGAGAATCAGACCCTATCTCTCCAAACAGGCTACACAGCTACTAGTCCAGGCTCTTGTCATCTCAAAACTGGCCTACTGCAATGCGCTACACTCGAGGTTCCCAGCGAGCTCCTTCAAACCCCTTCGGATGATTCAGAATGCAGCAGCACGCCTCGTCTTCAACCAGCCTAAAAGGACCCATGTCACACCCCTCTTCATCTCCCTCCACTGGCTTCCTGTAGCTGCCCATATCAAATTCAAGGCCTTGATGCTCACCTACAAGACCTTGTCGAGAACATTACCCCCTACCTCAACACTCTCCTGAGGGCTTACGTTCCCTCACGCAATCTGCAATCGACTAACAACCGACACTTAGTAGTGCCTACTCAACGTGGTTCAAGGTCCCTTTCCAGAACATTCACACTTACTGTCTCTCAGTGGTGGAATGAACTTCCAACCTCAATCTGGACTGCAGAATCTGTCACGATTTTCAAAAAACAGCTAAAGACCCACCTCTTCCATGAGTACTTAACTAAGCCCTAAAATACCAACACCACATTATCCTTTTTTTTTAATTAAGAAAAAAAACTTACTCTGGCTCTTACTCCTCTACTCTGTGCACTTTGCTTTTCTAGAACTCAATTAAAGATCTTGTATAGTAGCACTACTTGTCTTGTTCTCCTCTTGATATATCACTTTGGTTGCACTTCCTAATTTGTAAGTCGCTCTGGATAAAAGTATCTGCTAAATGAAAAAATGTCAATGTAAATGTAAGTTTGTAAATGTAAGTTTTATGAAGGAACAATAATTTAACGATACAATATATAAACATTCTTCTATTTTAGTAAATATAAACATTATTATATATTCTCTTGTTGGGAACTTGATCATTATCATAATTACACCTACATAAAGGAAGCAGCAAAAGTGTTCAAATGGCTCCAAAAATTCATTAAAATGCACTTACCACAACCTAAAGAAATGGTAAGAGATGAGAGGAAGATGATAGGAATCTATCACCAGTTTTAGAGGACAGGTTCTTTGTAGCTCCAACTGTAGTCACCCAAAAAATCTGCACTTTTAATAGAATTTCTAAGTAATCATACAACACTGAAAAATACAGTCTTTTAATGATTTGTTGATTTAATGCAGCATTTTTACAACATTGTAAAATGATACAGTGTAAGTTACTGTGTAAAATCTGAAAAAGCACTGTTTATATGCTGTAAACAAAGCAAAAGATCCTTGTTTTGTGGGGAAATGTGACACTTTTGTTGTTCCATCACGCGATGCCTTATCAATGATCAATGTATAGAATGAAGAGACAGTCACAACTCAACAGTTCTTAAAGTGTTAGAATGTGTGTGTCTGTGTGTGTGTGTGTGTGTGTGTGTGTGTGTGTGTGTGTGTGCGTGTGTGTGTGTGTGTGTGGAGAAAAATGTGAATCTCAACAGAATAAAAAGTTATAGTGGTATGGAAACAAATATAGTATTATGAGCCCCACCCTGAACCAACCTAGAACTGGTCCTAGGTGCAGACTCAAGTATTCTGCTAAATGTGAACATGCCCTTAATGTACAGTGGAATGTGTATTGTATTGACATCTGTCTTTACTTTGAGCCTTACCTTAAAAAATAGATAGATAATTTGGGAGCCAAATTTGGACCAAAGAATGCAGCAACACCAGTGTTTGCTTTGAGGTGCTGGATGTTCACTTAATCTTAGTTTAGGTTGGGCCACTGTTAAATGGAAATGTTCATTGTAAGTAAGTAATTTTGCTCACTGGAACTTTCCCATAACTGCTATAGGCTAATGACCCCGTTGATATTTGATATATTTAGCACATTAAAATACTACATGTACTACAAGCTAATAATGTTATCTTGGTTGTTTTTCAGAATGAAGAGACTATGATTCAATGAAAAATACATTTTAATATGCACAGTTGATTATTACCAATTAAGAACTATATATGTAGTTTTATTTATAATATAAACGTTCTTCTATTTCTGTAAATATGATCGATGTTATTATATAATTTCCCTTGTTTGGAATTTGTGCACTCAGCTGATGGCAGAACAGAAAAATCAAATGAGTCATATTATTTATGTGTATATATATATATATATATATATATATATATATATATATATATATATATATATATATATATATATATATATCATTCATGTAAATTAAAAGCGCATCACTTTTGTAACTATTGTGTAAGTATCTGTTACATAAGATACAGCTAAAAAAAGACAGCTAAATATCATTATTTACTACCAACTTAACAAACGAAAGAACAAAAAGCAGCTTGATGTAATTTCATTAATTTAATGAAATTACTATAAATGATCTCATCAGCAACAACTTCAGCGAAAGTGGAAACATAAATATTTACATGAAGTTTAGAGTTTCTTAATATTTGGTATGTCCCCTTTTTGCATTAATAACAGTGTGCACTCGAGCTGAAACAGACTCCACAAGTTTGTGTAAACTTGTTAGATCAGATCTATAGGCGTGTCATCTGAACACATGCGTCAATGAAAAGGATGAGTCATAAATAAATCTATAGATAATTAACAGATAATTGAATGAATTGAACAATGCAATTGGATAATATAGTTTCGTTAGTTCACTACATGATGATGTAACTCTCTCTAGCTCACTCTGTCAAATTCATATTCAAATGTTGGTTTATTGGCCTGCCACATATTAACATTTGTATTGCCAAATCTTCTATACCGACATTAAGAACACATCAAAAAAAAATGTGTGTGTGTGTGTGTGTGTGTGTGTGTGTGTGTGTGTGTGTGTGTGTGTGTCACCTGTCAGTGGTTTTATTCTTTATATATATATATATATATATATATATATATATATATATATATATATATATAGATAGATAGATAGATAGATAGATAGATAGATAGATAAATATCACCAATAAAACCACTGACAGGTCACACACGCACACACACACACAAATAAAAAGTATTTGTATCTATTTATTTATTTCTCTTGTTCTTTTTTGATGTGTTCTTAATGTCTGTATAGAAGATTTGGCAATACAAAAGTGTGCCCTCCACTAATATTGGCACCCTTGGTGAATATGCGCAAAGAAGGCTGGGAAAAATGTCTTTATTGTTTAACACTTCTGATATTTTGTTAAAAAGATTCACAAAAATAATCTTTTCTCATGGATATCAAACAATTGCAAACAAAACTGAGGTTTATATATATATATATATATATATATATATATATATATATATATATATATATATATATATATATATATATATATATATATATATATATATATATATATATATATATATATATATATATATATATATATATATATATATATATATATATATATATATATTAAAAAACTTTATTAAATATAGGTGTACAACAATTATTGGCACCCTTTTTGTCAATACTTTTTGCTACCTCCCTTATAACAGCTCTGAGTCTTCTCCTATAATGTCTGATGAGGTTGGATAATACATGGCAAGGGATCTGAGACCATTCCTCCATTCAGAATCTCTCCAGATCCTTCAAATTTCAAGGTTCACGCTGGAGGACTCTCCTCTTCATTTCACCCCACAGGTTTTCTATGGGTTTCAAGTCAGGGGACTGGGATGGCCAGGGCAGGACCTTGATTTTGTGTTCAGTAAACCAGTTTTGTGTTGATTTTGATGTACGTTTTGGATCATGTTCCTGCTGGAAGATCCAACCATGGCCCATTTTAATCTTTCTGCCAGAGTCACTCAGGTTTTCATTTAATATCTATTGATATTTGATAGAGTCCATGATGTCATGTATCCTAACAAACTGTCCAGGTCCTCTGGCAGAAAAACAGCCCCAAAACATTAAAGAGCCACCACCATATTTAACCGTGGGTATGAGGTACTTCAGCGCGTGGCTACCTCTCTGTGTGCACCAAAACCACCTCTGGTGTTTATTGCTAAAAAGCGCTATTTTGGTTTCATCTGACCATAGAACCCAATCCCATTTGAAGTTACAGTAGTGTCTGGCAAACTGAAGATGCTTGAGGTAGTTTTTGGATGAGAGTAGAGGCATTTTTCTTGAAACCCTTCCAAACAACTTGTGGTGATGTAGGTGACTTCACATTGTAGTTTTGGAGACTTTCTGACCCCAAGATGCAACTAACTTCTGCAATTCTCAAGCTGTGATCCTTTGAGATTTTTTGGCCACTCTAACCGTCCTCTTCACAGTGGATTGAGACAATATAGACACATGTCCTTTTGCAGGTTGATTCAGAACATTTTCAGTTGACTGGAACTTCTTAAATATTGCCCTGATGGTGGAAATGGGCATTTTCAATGCTTGTGCTATTTTCTTATAGTCACTTCACATTTTGTGAAGCTCAACATCATTCTGCCTCACATCACAGCTATACTCCTTGGTCTTACCTATTGTTATGAATGACTAAGGGAATTTGGCCTATATGTTACCTCACATTTATACCCCTGTAAAACAGGAAGTCACAGTTGAACAATTTCCTGTTCTTAGTCACCCAAGTGTACTAAAAAAATTTTTAATTATAAATGGGAATATACTTCAAATATATTTTTCGAATATGAATTCGAGTGCTAATAATTGTTGCACACCTATTTTTAACAAAGATATTTTTTTTTTATAAACCTGTTTGATACCCATGAGAGCAGAGTATGTTTGTGAATTCTTTTAACAAAAAATCAAAAGGTTAAACAATAAAGACAATTTTTCACAGCCTTCTTTGCTCATATTTACCAAGAGTGCCAATATTAGTGGAGGGCACTGTATATACGTAATGAGTGGATGCTGTTATATTCTAATTTTACATTGGATGCTGGAGTGATAGATTGTTAGAGCAAACTTTCTAATAGTTTCTATTTTGTTGTAACTTGGAAATCAGACACCGTACCAATATAACATATATAGAATCTGAATGATTGGACAATTGTGTACATGTATAAAACACAAATTCACATGACTTGGACATCCAGCAGTTCAGTGATCCTTACTTGTTGTAATCTAAATTTGCCACACTGCACTGGGATGGGGACAGAGCAATTATGCCATTAGGCATTGTTTTTGTTAAATTATTCCCTGCTGCACTGTTACTCTTAGACACCTCTGACTGATGAAGGCATGTTTCATTGTAGATAACTAAAAGATGCCAATTGCCTAAGACCCTAAAATTTATAATAATGCAATAAGATAAGAATAATATTATTAAGACATTCATATTAGAATTAAGACATAATATAAGAAGATTAATAAAATGCCTAGCATCCTGGTGCCCAGTATACAGCTAACTACACCTAGATCATTTCAAGTGTCATAGACTAGAGTGCCTGTAATTCAAACACAGACTGAATAGACATAGACTGATGCTACTGACACAACACCTCCCACATCCACTTTCATTTTCATTTTAGTCAATGCTTTCAGCTTTGCAGATAAGTATTCAAATTGTGCCTAAGCAAATGATGTTTTCATTTGCTAAGATATGAATGAGAAATAACTTGAGCTTTCCTTTGCATAGTAAAATCTATCCTACATGAAAGACAAATTCAGGATTTACTAGGGTACAAAATGAAAGTATATTTCCTCTCTAAGCAAAAACATAAAAGAAATCCATGTTAATAGTAATCCTGAGATATTTCACTTTTGACCAGATTCAAGTAATAATAATCATTTCATTGGTTAAGAAGAAAAACATTACTTTACAGTTGATAGTGCATACTTCAAATATTTTGTGTTTTGATATATCTTTGATATGTTGTAAGTTGTTAACTTACATGAAGCACACTCCATGCAATGTGCTACAAGGCTACAAAAATATTAATTTGGACAAAATGATTAATTAACTGATTTTTAGAAAGCTAGCCAACCAATCTTTGATTTAGCTATTAGTTATAGCTTGCTCAAGTAGGAACAATTGATTTTCCCAACACTAGATAACATTACAGTACCAGATATCAGACAAATGTCTGTTTCTGCAATGTTATCTAGCGTTGGGAAATTAGTTTGATCAGTTTGATTAATTTAAACATCAGTTCACATTGTCCAAATTAATATGTTTGTAGCCTTGTAGCACATTGCTTGGAGTGTGCTTCATATAATCTGACTACAGCACTATATACACAGACAACAACATTGCTCTGAAAAATGTAAGTGTATTTAAGCATTTGTAATATACATCTTATTGGTTAAAGTTATTTCATTTAACCAAAACTACAAACTTACAATGTGACATTGTAAACTGTGATCAATTATTAAGCTTAGAAGGTAGAAATAAGTTCGCAGTTTCACTAAACAGTTGTATAATTAGCTCATCAGCTCTTTGAATGAATAAATTACGACTGTACAATGACGGTTTGTTGAAACCTGCCGACTGACAACAGTCCCACATGCCAGCTGGAACAGGTACTTCTACTGGCTGGCTATTTAAATACCTGACACACAAAATGAAGGATACAAAATTGCAGAATGAACGTGTAATGTAAGTGGTAATCTACCACGGCCAGTGCCGACTGCTTTTCATCATGGACAAATGGATTTCTATTACTGGGAGAACAAATAAAAGGCATAAAACTTGTTTTATTTGTGAAGTTAAACATGTTCAATCTTCAAGAAGATCAGTGGCTTTTGACAATACATCAGGAGCTTAAGTCCCCAAACTTTCCAGACATTTCCCAATTGTTCTTAATGGAAAAGTGTAAAATAATAATAAAAATAAAAAAAAAATTGTAAAAAAAAAAAATTGTAAAAAGGGAAAAATGTAAAAGTTTAGTCCAAATCCAAAAAGTGCTCAAACTTAAGGGCATTAAGGACCATTAATTAGGTATATTGTGTCAAAGTGCTAGAGCCAGCAGCAAAAAGCAGAGTATGTACGTATAATCAGATAATCCGAAGTGAATTTCTTTGTTTTTACATTGATTATTTAGAACTAAGACCGGTGGAAGAAGTACTCATTCTTTACTTAAGTAAACGTAATAATACAATATTGTATAAACAAGTAGCATGTTGAAGTCCTGCACTCAAAATTATATTATTGTATTATTATTACTATTGTTATTATTATTGTTGCATCGATGTTGTACTATTGTGAATGCTGTGTCTAGGTCTCTGTCTGTTTGTCTCCTCCTCTGTCTGTCTGTATGTCTGTCTGTCTCTTTCTCTCTATGTCTGTCTATTTGTCTCTCTGTGTCTGTCTCTCTTCTGTCTCTCTCACTTTCTGTCTCTTTCTTTCTCTTTTAGATAGCACATATCCACTGGTGCCCCTGAGGGGATTGATTCATACTTATTGTGTTCTAATGTGGCTCTATGTTTGTTCTTTTTTATGTTTTAAAATGTGCTTCATATGTGATTCTGTTTACTAAAAAGCATTCAGTATCCACATGCTCTGTTTTGTACAAATTTTTTTCTTAAAACATAGTTTTAGTTAGTCTACAAGTGCATTTTTTTTTGCATATGCATTAATAGTAATGTTGTGGTATACTGCAGGTGCAAAGTAGGACCAAACTAATTTTGTTATTTATTAAGGACCCACAGAACATGCCCACAGGGTAAACTGTGGGCCCAGATCCATGCCTACAGTATGGCCATAGTATGCCCAGTGCTCCCACGGTGTGCCTACAGTATGCCTAGAGTGTGCAGGTATATAGTATGCCCGCAATGGCCCCACACAGGCTATGGGGCCCATGTGGGGCATGTGCGGGCCACACCCTATGAGGCCCAGGTGGGGCTGCAGTGGGGCATCCCACAACCAGCCCAAAGTGTAGGCATATGATGGGCCCCACTGGTGCCTATTATGGGCCCACGATATACCCACAGTATGGAGCCACTACAGGCAGCCCACTGGTCCAGCAAACATCTCAGTTTTTCACCTCTGTAATGTGTGGCACTGGTGGGTTTACAGAAAAAGTTGTAGAAAGCGTTGCATGTCTGCGATGGCCATCACAAGCAGAAATTCTGTTATTTCTATTGTTTCTTTGTTGAAAAAAAGAATAACTATGGAGACATTTTTTTCCAGCAGGATACCTTGTTACATCTTTTTTATTATTATTATTGTGAACCAAGAGTCTCCAATTTCTTTCACAATTGATTCAGTCACAAAATTGCTCATAATGCAAATAAGATCTATTCTGCATCCCATGACTTGTGTAAGTAGCGTGTTGGGGATTCGACTTCATAATTTGGGCCAACTGGGGTTCTCTCCTTATGCTTTTTTCTATCCTTAAGTAAAATAAAGATAGAAAAAGCCCACTTCCTCCTTCTGAGATATCACCAAATCAGCAAATTTACCCCATGAAGGCAACAGGTTAGGAATTACAAACTCAATGACATCAATAATGCTAGAAAGGTAGTACTGTTTTTTTTTTCTTTAGCTGATCTGCACTAACTAGCATTGGGATTTGTTCCCATTTCTCTATACGCTGCTCTCTTTCTTTCCACTCACTGAAACAGGCCAAATGTTCCTTGGAAGTCCCATGTCTGTTAAGTCCCTTATTAGACTTCACTGCTGTGTTTCCAATCAATGAAGCCTTTGCTAGTGAAAGCTGGATCACATTTGGACCAGTGATGGCTGGTGCTAAAAATTTTGGGGAGGATACAAACAAACTGAAAATCACACCTTTAGTAATGCAGGACTGAATGTAATTGTTAAATAACAGGTGATATAACAATGTATCACCACTGCTTAACTAAAAACGGAAAATTTAACTGTTAAACTATGCAATAAGGTACCATGAATCAGTGACTTTGAGTTTAATGTGGGTTTATCATCAGCAATAAAGTAATCAAGATAATCACTCAAAAAACTGTAATCACTTAAAAAAAAAATACACTGTAATGTTGCCTAAACAATGGCCAGTAGCAACTCTGTTTGCCATAACAAGTGTTGGAGAAACGTTGGTTTAAGCTCGTCCACGATCACTGCTGCTGAATTTGTAAGTTGGGTCGATCTGGTCCCAGCTCCTTTATATATTTTTTTTCTTCATTTGAAAGCCTTGTGAAAGGGTTTTTTGTAAACAAATAAAACTGAATTTTATTTCATCTGGAAGAAATGTTGTGCCTACTTCTACTTTGTTAACAATCTCTTGCAGTACCGGTCAGCTGACAAGCTGCTGAGTGGGAGAGAGAGTCGTTGGTCCAATCACATGAGGTGAAAAAATACATTGACTCGTTAACAACAAAAGTGTGAGTGTCTGGGGCGCAAGGAGCTGTTCCCCGAGGACAATATGAAGCAAGTCAATTACAGAACAGCCTCAATTCACCTGCTGTTCATTAGTTTAATGACCTACATACGCATTTTTGGCCGGCGCTCTGCAGACAGATATGAATGAAATACAATTTGGATTTTTTAATTCTTTAATAAATGCTAACATGACTAAAAGGTCAATAGTATGACTAAATAATTTTATTTCATAATTATTTTGCAATATATTTTAAACAATATTTACCTTATGTTTAACATGTTTCTCTGGATAACTTGAAAGAACGGTGCCCCAGCTCCCCCTATTTACCAGCCACACTGACTTGGTCTGAGAAGACTGAACTTTTCTGCACGGGTATTATTAATATTCAAGCCACCCTCACTTGTGATACCATGATGGCATGAATAAACTCTTTTTAATATCAAAGAGACATGAAGGGTACTTCTCAAATCTGACTTGCATACGCCCATCCACTCTGAAATCATCGGGGCACATGTCAGTCTCCATCGGCTGCTTAGCCCGGCATCATCAGTGTTCTCAGGAATGCTAACATTACCTCCATCGCTGCAGCTTGTCTGTGTGTCAGGATCAGATGCACTAATAAAGGAGCTATTATTAGCCAAATCATTCATTTGCTTAAACTTGGTTGTCACTGCAATCATTTATTGCCGATGTTGGTGCTGTTCCAAACCACTGTCTTATGTCCATATTAACTGAACGCTGGCTAGGTTTTGCATATCACTTTTAACTATAAGTTCAACCTTGTAATGTACTAACTGATTAGTTGGTCATTCAATGCACCATACAATGCAGATATGGTAGTTGTTTGTAATTGGCTAGGCTAGGGAGGGGGTTGGTACTTATTGTCTGAAATGGTTTCCTAAATGCAACCTAGCACTGTTTCGTACTTTATTATGCATTACAGTGTTAACTCTCACATTACCGAACTGTGTAACTTAATTTTGCTTATAGATGTGAAAGTATTTCAGTTTTGTTTATTTGTCAGGGAGTATAGTATTTGTACAGTAGATTTAATGACATCATCAGTGGACATTTTTATTTCACTCTGTGTCTGTATATCTCTCCAGAGTTTTTTGTTTTGTTCTGTTTTAAATGTATTTACTCTTTTAGTACAAGAGGACATTTATCAAAAACTTTCTGTAGTTTAACTCTATGGCTCTGTAGTTTGTATTTTCCCATTGTGTCTAAAGTTTATCCAGGAATGACTTGTTGTGAAACTGTGTAAAGCCCTCATCAGTAAAGTGAAGGCATGGTGTCTCTAAGATTCAGAGATGCCGTAAAAGCTTCTAAAATAATACTTAGTGGTGAATGCCTTGCAGCAGATTGTCTTCAATTAAAGCGGGGATGGAAGTAACAGATTAATACAAAACCAAGCAAACATGATGCACATCTGTACAAACTTCCATAATGTCTATTAGGATAGCCAAACATCTCCAAGAAAGAAATATGACATATTAAGGATGCCTTTTTTTTTTTCAAATACAAGTATCTCATAAACACAGTAAACATGAATGTAGCATTATTCTTGACAAAGGCCAAAAAAAAAAGAAAAAAACTGTTAATGTATATATAATGATTGCACAAAGCACTGCACCATTGCTGTAATAATTTACAAAACTCAACAACAAAATTAATTACAACACTTATATCCTATTTAAATTTTAAACATTTTAAATAAAAGTTTCATTTTACGTTTACAAATACACCCTAACAACTTAGAGATTAATACAATATTCCCAGCTCGTGAAGCAAAGCTAAACCAATCTAAGCAAATCAAAGTAACTGTAGATAGTGCCTGAAACCCCTGATATTTTCTGAATGTATTTTAATTCGGACTAGTGATGGACAGTGATGACCCACTGTGCTACTATCAACAAAATCATAATAGCAATCATAATTAAATATAATAAAGAAATACATAAGAGATAAAAAGCCAGCATAAGTTTTTTTTTCTTTTCATCTCGACATAAAAATATATGTGTACCTCTGATGTTTATAGAGAGGTTGTAGCACAATTTGTGATGTAGCTGCTGTAGAGGGGGAATACAACTTCTCAACCTGTCCTGTGCTTAATATTCTAATTGCTGTTAAAGGCCCTTTAAAAGTCCTTCAATTATTTAGGCTCAAAGTGACTTATTTGTGTGTGTGTGTTTGTTTGAGTCCATGAAGTACAGTATTTAACTTCAGTCCTGAATCATTCTGGAACAACTGAAGCATATCAACCAGCTGTTTATTTGCCAGATTGAGGATAGCATTGGCTAGTGGACAGTCAGGCTGTAAAACTCTGAGATCCTCAGTAGAGCTTTGGACTTTAGGAAGAAGACGATCCAGAATGCGGAGGTCTGGTGGGGGGGCAAACGGGGCCTGTTTTGGGTCTTTCTCTTTATAATAACAATAATCTAGCTTATCAAATATTGTCTTCAGGTAAGACCACTTGATTTGCTGTGGGCTCTCAATGTTCACAGGGGCACAGTTATCAGTTTCACATGAACTGAATGGCAAGAGGCGCTTGGCCAAAATTTCTGAAAATATCAAATATTCCATGTTGTTGTCTCCTGAAGGTTTATAATTTTTAGGTACCTTCAGTGTATTTAATATTTTATTGTACTTAATCTTCAATGTACAGCATTTTGTTTTGTAGTCCATCTCATCATTCATATTTGGTCTGGGTTCTTCTTTGTCAGTTAAATACTTTATAGCACTCAGTATTTCTTTAAGACTAATCTTCCCTTGGCACCTGTCAGGATTGTATTCATATGTCCTTAACCTTGTGGGGAGTTTTAGGACAAGAGGGAAATGATCCATTTTTTGCCCCTCCAAACCTTTTTCAACTGTAATGCTAAGTACTTGATTTATTGTGGCATTTTGCAGGAAAAACATGTCTCTTCTGGAATAACCACGAGGATATTTGAATGTAAATCTCTCTGTATCATTATCAGTATGTATGTTTGACCAGGTGTCTCTGAGGTTCAGTGATGCAATAAAGTCTTCTAAAACTTTTGATGGTGATTCTCTTGACTTTGGAGGATTGTGATCTACTCTGGGATCTAAAAGTGAATTGAAATCACCTCCAACCACTAGCACACCCTCAGCTCTCTCCATCAAATAGTCCTTCAGACTATTCAAGACAATTTTGTCTTTCTTATGCTTGCACACGTTAACAAGAGTGTACAATTCACCATACAGATGACAGAAGAGCACAATGTAGCCTCCACTGCTATCCACATCATGGCATATGTACTCAAACTGTACAGTGTCTCTTATCAGTATTGCAACTCCTTTGTTTTGAGAACTGTATTCAGTGAAGTAGACTTTCCAGTTTTTAGCCTTATTAATGGCTTGGAGACATTTTGTTGTTGGCCCAACATGTGTTTCTTGTAGAAAAACAATATCAGCTTGAAGGTTACAGAGAACGTCCAATATTTCTACAATCTTTTCTTTAATACCATTTGTGTTCCAGGAGACAAAACAAAGGTTTGTTTCGGCGTTTGATGTCATTTTTGATTAAACTTCTGTAAATAAAATAGACAATTTAAATTAGACAATTATTTTATATATTTTATGTTTGTTATGTATTGTATGTTTAAAAGCAAGCATCAAACTACAGCTTTTTTAATTCTTTCATATCAGGCCATACATTTATGAATGAATTTTGACAATATGTCTTTTTATGAACACAGATATCTATTCATTATGTATTCTCAATACAGTTTTCAGTAAATACTAACTAATAGAGATGCACCGATGTATCAGCCAATAATATATATAGGCCCATAAAGGCAATTTTTCATCGGCCATCGGGCGATAGTTTAAAAATATCCAGTGATCAGGAGCAATTATATCCTGTCAATCAAAAGAGGGCGGGAAAACACATTGATTTCATGCTGTGTGTAAAGAAGATGTCTTTTGTGTGGAATGATGACAAAACTGCAGTCTGTAATCTCTGCATTGCTAAAATTTTACACCGGACACTGCAGCAGTGGAACGGGAGTTTTGGCGTCGAGTCTAATTTTTTTTTATTTCCACGCTGCTCGAGCTGAATTAACGCACCAGTACACTGTTGAAAGATTTAAATGAAGATGAGTTGACAAAAAAAGTATATATTGCACAGAAAAATATATTTGTAGAGTAGTATATTTCGTATCCATTTAATGTTAATATATGAAAAAGTTGATACTATATATTACCAGTTTGATGTCAGTGATGAAGTAGAAATGTTTTTGTTTGTGGTGAGTGAATGTGAGACTAACAGGAGGTTTTTTAGTATTCAGTCAATTAATTTTGTTAATATGAATTAATAACATTCAATAAGTTAAGAAATCTTACTTTAATCTTCAGAATTTAGTTCATGTGTTAATGTTAATTTGAATAATGCGTTTTCTGTTTAAGACCGGTTACTGTGAAACAACTTGTTGAAATGGAGAGAATAAAGGTTTTCTTTGCATTTCTTTCAGAATTGTGGAATTAATTATGATTAATTTAAAAGAAGGCATAAAAGGCAGAACTATCGGTATCGGTTATCGGTATCGGCTGATATCACTCTGAATAATCGGTTATCGGTATTCGCTGAGAAATTTAGTATCGGTGCATCTCTACTTACTAAAACTAAATAAATACTATATTATATAGATTACCTGGCTGGAAGCCTTGTGTCAGCAGTCACCTGGTGGTACAAGAAATGAAGGAATAAGATTTAAGAACTGAGGTTGTCACATGGAGCATCAGTCTATAGTAATATTTGTACATAGTGGAAATATTATACACAACTAAATCACATCATGTGTTGGATGAAATGTCTTGTTATTTAAAATTACACTTATTTTGCCCTGTGATGGGCTTACCCCCCATCCGGGGTATCCCCCTGCCCATGCCCTGAGTTTCCTGGGTTAGGCCCCAGGCTCCCCATGACACGGTGTGTCACAAGGAAGAAAGAACCATTATTACTGTACAGTATATTGTGTAATGTCATGTTCCCACTTGAGGTTTTAATGGACCTGGGGTCATTTACCCTGATTTTGTGGTCTATTTGGTGGAGTGCAAAAGCTGTTTTTTAGTGGTTCAGAGAACACATTGCAGTTATGCCATCAGACAGTTTTGCTTGTTTTTAATTTATATTTACAGCTCAGCAATGTGTACATTTTAAAGTTATTTATAAATTTACCTGACGGAAATTCTGAGACGGATGGAAATTTTTAGTGGAACACTGGCCAAACACAGATAGAACCCTATAATTCTGTTCGAATAGTGTCTGGTTTTATAAGGTTCTACTGTATGTGACAATTTCTTACTAAGCAATCTTTTAAGCTCATCAAATAACTAATAAATGGTGATAAGAGAAAGACATGTTCAGTCTAATAAAACCACATTTTAATCATAGTGATTATGGTGCAGAAAGTTTTATTTTTACATTTCCACCTGCAGAACAGCGGCTCACTGGATGCTTGTTTTTGTTTGTTTGTTTTTGTGTAACATCTGTGTAAACTCTATTCTGATGTTTAATTAAAAACATTAGTAGCTTTTGTATCCACATGATTTTATGTATTGCTCTTTGGGAAACATGATTGGCTGATTGAATAATTCCATGAGTGTATCTCTAGTGTACTGAATGTGCTGTGAGTGTATATCATTTATATAGTACTATTTAAACTGTACATAAAGTATTATATACTTTATATTAAACCAATCAATTGAAATGCATAATTTCATTCATTTCTTTGTTGCTTTTTTTTGTTTTTGTTTTTTTTACATGTGATAGCAAGACAATCCAAGGTGTCTGATGGTAAGACTGCAGAGAGGAGATGGTATATGAAATGTCAAAAGTGACAGGTTTTGCCACAAAACAAGTAGTTTTATTTATTTTATTTATTTATTTATTTATTTTTTCCCAGCACAGTTGAATACTAAAGGACTTCTTTAACAGACACAAGACAATAAAAAAGTTATGTTACGAAGCGCTGACGGAGACAAGCGCGGGCGAGCGGAGAGATGGCGTGTGACTGAACACAGGATGAGAATCGACTCAGGACCGAGCAGGTAAGCTGTATATCAGGGACGTAGGCAAAAGCGTAGTGAGGGACGAGCGTGAAATCGAGCACCAGGGAAAACACTTATAATGAAACCGGCTTGGTAATCAAACAGAGACGAGGCTGTTGAGCGGTTACTTCGCAAGCGGCTCATGCTAGGGAGGCCCTTATATAACCTTAGGTGTGTACAGGTGTACGTAATCAGAACTCCGGCGAACTCGAGCGCGGGTATGACTGGGAAGTGTAGTCCTCCTCCGCCACGTCCCTGGGCGGCACTACACTTTGTGAGCTGCCGCGCCGATTTCGTCGTGTCGTAACAGTTAATGAACAGATTTAAACAGAAACAAAGAAAAACATCGGTGCTTGAGCATCAATATAATTTGAACATTATATATACAATCAAGAATTAATTAGGTCATAGTGTTTTTATTAGGTTACAGATTTGTGTGAGCATTTATAAGGGCGTGTCATTTCTCTGGATAATGTATTTTGTATATTTTAAAACCACTTTGCTATTGAATTTAAAATCTTCTTTTGTTTTGGACTTTTCCCTTCTTTCTTATTCTTATTATACTAATGGAAACTGTGGAAATGTTGTGTTTATGATTATGATGATGATGATTCTGTGCTGGTAATACATCTTCTTTTCTGTCTCTTTAGTTTATAGTTTATAACTATAGTATAACGCTGGAATCAATATGAACATTACACAATGTCAGCCTGTATGAATTTCAGGGTTACTGTTTTAGCCTCCTCATTCATCCTAATTCTAAATCTTTCTTCAGGCATGGACTTATAGGCTCACCATCCACTGACATTTTCAGCTGGCACCACTCTTCACAGACATTGTAATTCCACAAATCTTTTTCTCTTTTCACGTGCATCAAATCTTCATAATTAGTTAAGAAATAGAAAAAAAATTGTTCTGCAAATGACAGAATAGAGGGTATGCAGTGATGTCACGTTCCCGCTCCCTCAGCCGGACTGAGGGGCAAAACATCCAGCAAATTGGCTGGTTTCAATAGGGGAAACTGCGAAAAATGCTAGAATAACTAACGATTATCATCTTAAATGAAAGGTAGTTGGACTCAACAGTGACCCTTACAACTTGCCCAAGAACCTGTGCTCCATGGACATTGGATGTGTTAAACATACAGAAATGGCTAAAGCTAAATGGTGCACTGATGGAATTTACATGAATGTATAAATAATAAGTTTGTGTGTGTGTGTGTGTGTGTGTGTGTGTGTGTGTGTGTGTGTGTGTGTGTGTGTGTGTGTGCAAATCTGGGATTATGAGCCCCACCCTGAGCCGACCCAAAACTGGTCCTATGTGCAAATTCAAGTGTGAACATGTCTTTAGTGTACAGTAGAATGTGTAATGTATTTCCAGGTCTATTTGGTATTTTGTTGTTGTTGTTGTTGTTGTTGTTGTTGTTGTTGGTTGATCACTTGATCTTAGTTCAGGTTGGGCAACTGTTAAATAAAAATGTTCATTGTAAGTAAATGATTTTGTTTACCAACTTCCCTAGGCTAATGACCCGATTGATATTTTATATTAAGCCCATTAAAATACTAGATCTACTACAAGAAACCAAAGCTAATAATGTTATCTCGATTGTAGTTAAGAATGAGCAGACTATGATCTTTTGAAAAATACATTTTAACATATTTTAAATTAAAGTTTCAAACTTAAACAATTATCACTATTGGTGAAGTAGTTCCTTTAACTCAAACTTCAGGAAAATGTACTAATGCCATTTCTATAATGTCATGGAAATACCGGAAAAGGGAACTAGTGAGTACAATTCCCATGAGCCACTACACCTCACCTGACCATGTCACATGACTGTCTGCACTGTTCTCAATTTCACACTCATTACTGTGCACCTGTGTAAGCCTCATTCTGTCACTGCATCACTGCAAAACAGTTTCTGTTTTGTTGTCATTACCAAGCCTTGTTTCCCGTATTGCTATTCTGGTTTTTTTACTTTGTTTGTCCCCTAATTTTTGTACTTTGGTTACTCTGATATCCTGTTTGCTAATTACCTGACCCTTTGCATGCATTGACTTTGAATCTGCCTTATGTATTGGATTTGTTTGCTGGACTTTATATACTAACACTGCTTAAACTATATTTTGCATCAATCATGCATTGAGCAATGTTCTTTTTGAAGTGACTGACAATTCTCTCATGAAGTTTGGCACAAAGTGGTGAGCCATGACCCATCCTTGCCCAATCCTAATACCCTCCCCTGTTACCAATTAACCGGATCCTCCAAAATGGTGTAACTTGAATATTCTTACTTTGCCCCGGTCCCAACTTTTTTTGAGTGTGTTGAAGCATCAAATTCTAAATATGTTTATATTTACAAAATATAATTTAGATGGTCAGTGAAAACATTACATATTTTTTCTTTGTACTTTTGTCAGTTAATTAACATTTCAAGAGATTTGACAAATCACAGATTTTAGTTTTTACTGCATTTTAGAAAAAATCCCAACTTTTATGGAAATTGGGTTAGTACTTATAAACCAAGAAAGTTACTAGGTAAATTTTCTTACATTTTTTTGAAGAATAGACACTGATGCAGTGTAGACCTTACTTAAAATATGCTTAGTTAAACTTACTAAGATTTTGTGTGTGGAAATTGTTACCACACTTTTCTTGAATAAGTTAAACTCCAATATTTTATTCAGTGTAATGTCATGGCATTCTTACCCTAAGGACCAGACAAGTAACTTGAGAGCACATGATTGGCTCAAAGAATGCAGAGGGACACCAGTGTTTGCTTTGATGGTCCTTAATCACTTGATCCCGGTTCTTAGTTCAGACAACTGTTAAGTAAATGTTTCCATTGTAAGTGATTTTGTTTACCAATTAGAATTTTCCCCTGGTTTTTCTATCCTCTATGTTAAGCTAATGGTCCCACTGATCTTTTACATTAAGTCCTTTGGGATAATTATATCTACATCAACTAAACAAGGCAACTGATGTTATCTTGGTTGTAGTTACAAATTTATAGATGATGATTTGTTGATATTAAAAATCAAATAATCCATAAAACACTAACACAAATTTGAACACAGCTGATGATCATAATTTAAAATGACATAATTACAAACTAAAACATATATATATATATATATATATATATATATATATATATATATATATATATATATATATATATATATATATATATAACTTACCTTGTGCACTCAGCTGGTTGCAGAAATGAAGTGTGCCAGATGAAGAATCCAATTAGTCACATGATTTACAGGAACTTGAAAAATAAAAAAGTGGAAGCATTTTACATAGGAAAACATGTCACAGGTGTTGTAAATATCTGGTCCCTAGGATTTACAGCAAAAGTTGGCGATTATGGGAAGATTTTTGTTTTCTTTTTGCTCCTACTTACAAAGCAAGAGAAATGAAAGTGAAAAACAGAAAGCAGCTTGGTGCACATGTACGCTTATTTGTGCACCATTTGCATGAGCTCAGCTCTATTTTAAATGATGTCTGTAGTGTTAAAAACCCTCTAAAGACCTAAAACGAAGCTAGATTGGGAAGATGTGTGTTTTTGAACACTAAACACTATGGAAATGGTATGTTCAATAAAACAATAAACAATAATAATAATAAATTAAACACTTTGTTAACTAATAAATGCTACTACAAATCAAATGTGTCTGTACAAATCTGTGCATGTTTTTACAATTTGTTAAAAGTCAAGTCATGTAAAGTCAAGTTTGGAACAACAAATTACATGTAGGTTTGTTTGATCACATTTAAGTCCTCACTATTGACCTCAGAACAGCTACTGCTCACAACATGTTATGACGGTAATCCTTAGACACAGACTGATCTAAATGTCCACATCCAGTTTTCTTGTCATGTTTAGTCCCTGCTTCCAACTCCCTTGCAGACAGTCAATATAGTCAAATTGCCTACATTCATATGGAAACATAAGAAATGACTTTTTCTTTTGCATTGTCAGATCTAACCTATGTGAAAGACAAATTCTGGATTCACTGTGAAAATAAGGTACAAAATTAAAGTACATGTCTGTTAAAGAAAACACTAGTCGAGAACTGTGTCAGTTTTGAGAATCAGATCTTTTAGCTTCCTGAGATCCAGATTGAGTATGGGGTTAATAAATGGACAAATGTCTGAGTTCTACAGAAGAACTTTGGTTTCATTACATAATACATACAACACTCTACATTCAAATCACTGTTAAATGTGCTTCTTTACCTATAGATGCATTTATAAAACATATTTGAAGGAAAATACCAGATTTGGAAAATGTCCATTCAAGGCTTCATTCTACACAAAATTGTACTTTTTCATCTATTTGATTCTAATTCTCAAGTCAAGTTTTCCATCCTGCTTTACAGAAAATTTGACTCAATAGATGATGATGATGATGAAGATTTATTGCACAACTTTAATTACTTACTATATAGTTGATTCAACTGCTCTCACTTCTAATGGACACACAAACATAGAATTTAGTGCAGAACTCAGACAGTGTCATGTGAGGTCACAAGCAAGGGTGTGCTAGATACTCCTTCATGTCAGGAGGCCTTGAGGAAACTCATGATCATTTTAAGCACTTTGTATGGTTAGCATCATTAGGGCCAAAGCACCAAGGGCGCAATATGATGCCGTTGTTGTTGGTTCAGTGGATAGTGTTGCCAACTAGCAGCTCCAGGGTCCCTGTGTCTATCCTGAGCTCAGGTTACTGTCTGTGTGACGTTTCATGTGTTCACATCCTTGTGTTTGTGTGGGTTTCCTTCTAATTCTCCAGTTTTCTTCCACTGTCCAAAATATTCAGGTAGATGAACTGGCTGCACTAAATTGCTTTTGAATGTGTGTGTGTGCATGGTGCCCTGCAGTGGACTAGCATTTCATTAGCAGTGATTTTTATTAAACCATAATGAACTTTCATTTACATTCACACTAGCCGTTGTTACCCAGATAAGGACGGGTTCCCTTCTGAGTCTGGCTCCTCTCAAGGTTTCTTCCGCTTAACATCTTAGGGAGCTTTTCCTTGCCAAAGTCGCCACCTGCTTGCTCAGTAGGGATAAATTCACACGTTTAAAATCTGTATCCCGTGTCTATATGTTTCTGTAAAGCTGCATTAAAACTGCTTTTGTGTTAAAGGTGCAGGTGTTAAAAAAGCTTCTCCAGCATCAACTCTATGTCAAAGCAGTGAAATGTGAATTCCACCAACACATACCATATCATTTCTGTTGCAATGATTCCTGGTGTTTGCTAACTTCTACCGGCATTTCATAAGAGGATTCAGCACCATAGCACACCCCTTGATGTCCCTGCTGAAGGGAAAACCTAAGTGGCTGCCATGGAACCCAGCTGCCGAAGTGGCATTCGAACTACTCAAACAAGTGTTCACCACCGCTCCTCTTCTCAAGCATCCAGATCACACTAAACCCTTCATTGTCGAGGTAGATGATTCAGAAACTGGAGTCAGTGTTGGGCTGTCTCAGAGGTTTGGGACAAACCTAAGCTTCACCCAGTCGCTATCTATTCCAAAAAGTTGTCTTCAGCAGAAAGGAACTATAATGTGGGAAACAGATAACTTTTGGCAGTAATCTTAGCCCTGGAGGAATGGTGACACTGGCTAGAGGGGGGTCACACACCCATTCATCATTTTCATAGATCATAAGAACCTAAAATATCTCCGCACTTCTAAACGTTTGACACCACGCCAAGCCTGCTCTTGTTTAAAACACAATGGAAAAAAAGAAGGAAAGAAAAAGCACCTTGGGCGTGCACACATACACTTTTGTGCCCCATTTGCATGAGCATGTTTATATTTCCGTGATGATGTGTTTAACTCTTTAAGACATACGAATATGTGTTTCTGAACACAAAACAATCTTGAAATTGTGTGCCCAAGATTTTTTTTTTTTTTTTTACATATTTACCTCAAATCTAGCAAGAACATGGAGAATTTAACGTGTTAAACGAATGCAGTTACAATAGAACAGTTAATAATAAAACACTTTATAAACTAATAAATTCTACTAGAAGTCTCATGTGTACTATATGTACAAATCTATGCTTGTTTTTAAAATTTGGGCATGTCATGTCAAGTTTGGAAGCAAAAATCAAAATGTAGCTTTTCACATTTAAGCGCTCGATCTTGTCCTCAAAGCAGATGCTGCTCACAGCATGTTAGATATAAACACAGACTGGTGCAAATGTCCTCAAGCAGTTTCTTTAGCATATAATGAAACTCCCATTCAGATGCTCAGTGCAGATAAGTCAAACTGCCTTAGCTAAGCCTAAACGCATCTGCAAAGATATGAATAAAAAATGACCTCAACTGGCTTTTGCATAGTCAAATCTAACTTAGATGAAAGACAAATTCTGGATTCACTGTAAAATAAGATACAAAACGAAAGGATATTTAACCTCGTGGCAATAGTATAAGAGAAATTGTACATTTAACAGCCATTAATAAAATAGATTAGAAGACAAATGAATGATTTGGAAAAGAAATAGCTGTTAAAGTGTGAAATAATTTTTCATTGTAGTGTTAGAGCTGGTGTGAAGCAGATGGATGAGTTAGGAGAGGGCCTTAATGTCATCTGTACAGTGAACTGCACACACTTGTAAATAAAATGTTCACACTAATCCAAGTCTCCGTGTTTATTAAAATCCCACTAAAATGTTGACATAAAATCTAGTGACAGATAAGAGAGGAAATACATTTCTTAGTTCTGTCGAAAAAAATAAAAAGCTCTGTACAGGAGATTGTGTGTCATAAACATGATTTGGAGTATGCATGGTCATATATATTGTGCAAAGATGTAGCCAAAGATAAATGTGCACATTTTATTCGATTTATATTGTATTAACCTGCACAGGAAACTGAGATGTAACAACTGATAGATTGCAACTCTTTAGATCAGCCTTTATTTTATTTTAGGTACTGTAAATAGATCTATAACTATTGAATTCATGCCTTACACACATTTGTTAACACAATTTTACAACTGTACATACTGTATATACTGTAACTAGAGATTGCAGGGTTACTGATCTAGTGTTTAATGTTACAAACACATTATATCAATATTTACAAATATTTGTATTATTATAGTTTCACATTGAATAGCAATCTAATTTATTAGAAAGCTATACATCTTACTGATTTTCCATCCATCCATCCATCTTCTACCGCTTACTCCTTCATCAAGGTCGCAGGGGAACCTGGAGCCAATGCCAGGGAGCATCGGACACAAGGCGGGGTACACCCTGGACAGGGTGCCAGTCCATCGCAGGGCACAATCACATACACACTCACACCCATTCATACACTACGGACCCTTTAGACACGCCAATCAGCCTACCATGCATGTCTTTGGACTGGGGGAGGAAACCGGAGTACCCGGAGGAAATTAATATTTTCATATCGTGTGCCTAAAGGGCAGGGGTGGAAAAAGTGCAGAAAAATTGTACTTAAGTAAATGTAAAATCTTTCTCATGAAGTACTGTATACAGGTAAACATCCACTGAGTTAAAATCAAATGTCTAACGAGTAATAAGCATTTAACTGATTAAAAGAGCTGACCACAAGTTCATCATGCCTGAATAATTAAGCATTAAGCTGGTTCACAAAGAAATTTGTTATCAGAAATAAAATTCTGCTAATGTTTAATAACTCTTTTGAAATTAATGCCAAAGCACAACAGCAATGAAAAAAGATTCAGCTAGCTAATTCAACAAAAAAAATTGCAAATCTTAATTAGCTAGCTAACAAACTAACTAGTGTATAAAATCTTACTATATAGCTCTTTTAAAGGTGAATCTAATCAAATCTGATGGAGAATTTTAAAGATTAACATTTCATGAGGGAAGCAAATGAGACATCTCATCCAGTGTGAGTCAGTAAATCCAACAAAATACATCTTACTAACAAAAAGATTAATTTGAATGTACTGTATATAATGTATATGTAATTTAAAAGTAAAAATGAATACTATTAGAGTAAACAAAGGCTAAAAACAACAAAACAAAACAACCCCACAGTTTATGTATATATAATGATCACCAAATCTATTATTACAGTCAAATTGCTACCATTTTTATTTGTTGCTGTTAATAGATACAAGTATATATCCTTATAGAATAGAGATGAATCCAGTAATGTGAGCTCATGAAGCGACTCTCGATATAAGTAACTGTAGACAGCGTCTAAAACCCTTGATAATTTTCTGAATCTGTTTTAATTCTGGATCTAGAGATGACAGAATTGATGCCGGACTTTAATCACTAACTGTGGTACCAGTGGGCCCTTATACACTTTGTGGTCATTCTTGAAATGGCCAACAGATGGTCCCAAGATTTTATGAAATGAAATGCATTCCAAATGACTATCATTTAATCCCAAAAAATAAAAGGCAAATCCCAAATATGCATGTAGCGTGTAATTACTACAGAATTGCCCACATGCAAAGAAAATACAGTATTCAACAAAATAATAATGAAATGCATAAAACAAGTGACTCAGCACACAGCATTTCCTCCTTACATCTTCACAGTCCATGGTTCAATCCTGATCTCAGGTTACTGTCCGTGTGGAGTTTGTCATGTGCATGTTCTCCCTGTGCCCACATGTTTTTTTTCTGGGTTCTCTGGTGTCCACACATTGCCAGGAGGCTATTCTAAATGGTCTCTATGTATGAATGAGTCTGTAAAAGTATGTCTGCATGGTACTCTGTGATGAACTGGTGGCCCATCAAGAGGCTATATTTGGTGTGTCTCCCAATGCCATTTTTGCGTTTGTTGCATTGCAGAAAATTCAGAAGAGTTTGCTGGAAACACTGTGAGAACCTACTCTAAAACTTGAATACCCTTACAGTGCTGCTTGAGTCAAAATTGTTTGGATCCTTTACAAAGCATTTCATTATAACGACCGTATGAATTTATGAAAACAATTTCTTTCAATAAATTTGGATAACGATTCTTTAAGAACAACAAAAACATGCACAATTAATGTACAAGTTTTAGAATATTTTGCATATTATTTAAAATATATTTTTAATACAATATTAAATTATTAATTCTGTTGAGAGAGATGTGCATCTCTGTGCACTGTACATGGTGTGTGAGCTACAGTATAAGGAGCAACAGTTCAATGAATTTTTTTTAATATATAGAAATATGCTAGAAATATAATTATATTTTAGAGTTCAGGCATTCAACTAAAATCAACTTCCCATTAGTAAAAAAAAATGAAGTAGCTCTTTTCTAAAGTTCCATGAACATTGTTGCCAAGTTCCGTATATGTTGTGTATTGAAGATATATACTGAAATCATAAACGTGGACCACTGTTAACTGTTTTTCCTGAAAAAGAACAAGAAAAAGAGGGAGAATACTTGTACCTATTCCTATGCCTGAACATTTTGGGATGAGTTTCACATCTTTCTGTATAGTTTTGAAAATTTGGCAGACATCCCCATAAGTATTAGCAAGCTTTTCATTATGCCCAGTATTAAACAAAAACATTCGTGCTTGCATCCCAGTCTCTAAATCTGTACAACAATAAAGTATTTTATAATCTGCATGATATATAAGTATAGTGTAAAATTAAACTGTGGTAATATAGTAAAATAATAATAACATTACTTCTACTACTACTACTACTACTACTAATAATAATAATAATAATAATAATAATAATAATAATAATAATAACAATACTAATAAAATGTGTATAGCATTTAATAAGTTCCAGCTCCTGATCACCCTTTCCTTCTGATTGTGTCTAGTTTTCTACAATTGTGCTTTAATCACTTCAATCTATTATGTGGCATTCTGTAAGCCTAATTCCTGAGTCGTCCTGGAATTTCTCTAGTACCCTAACAACTTTCCCCCATTTGCTCTGGTCTGCATGTATGAGCAGTGCCTGTCTGTGAAAGGAAACACTGGTCCTGCGCTCTGTCTCACTCCTGAGAATCAGATCTTCTAGCTGTGTCAGAGCTAGATTGAGGACAGCGTTGGTGAGGGGAATGCCAGGCCGCAGATGTCTGAGTTCTCCTGAAAAGTTTTGGACTTTAGGAAGAAGGCAGTCCAGAATGCTGAAGTCTAGTGGAGGGACAGATGATATCTGTTTTAGTCTCCTGAGGGTTTGTTCCAGGAAGGACCACCTAATTTCCTGTGGGCCTGTCTTGAAGGTCATGGTAAGAAGAATATCAAACTTTGCTTTCTTCTCTCTCTTCAGAGATGGAGTAATGAGCACACTAAGGCGCTTGGCCAATATTTCTGAAAATATCAAACAGTCAACATTGAAAATGTCTCCTGAATAATAAGCTTCAGGTACCTGCTCATTCTATAACATGAGGTTATACTTTCTCTTTAAGGTCTCAGTCAACTGACAACAAAACTTTCTGTAGTAATCCACATCCATTGTGTCAAGTCTTTGATTGGAGTCAATCAAAGACTTGATGGAACTCAGTATTTCTGCCCCATTAATCTTCCCTGATCTCCTGTCAGGTTCTTCATCAACTCTAATTTCCTGCAAAAACAAGGCTACCTTTGGAATTATATTTACAGTCTGTTGCTGCACTTTGAGTTCTAGGACAAGAGGCTTGTGATCTGAAATTTCATTGCTCTGTATTTTGCTACTGCATACCCGTCCCATTGTATCGCTGCACATGAAAAACATGTCCAACCTGGAGTGACTCTCATTCTGACGTCGTGTAAAGCCTCCATCAGCAGAGTGAAGGTATGACCAGGTGTCTCTGAGATTCAAAGAAATAGTAAAGTCTTCTAAAATAGCTCTTAGTGAAGACTGCTTTGTGAGAAGAGCTGAAGATAACCGATCAAAGCTGGGATCCAAAACAGTGTTGAAATCACCTCCAACCACTAGCACACCCTCAGCTGTTTCCCTCAGATAGTCTTTCAATCTAGCCAAGACGTTTTTGTCTGCCTTATGATTGTACACATTAACAAGAGTGTACAGTTCACCATACAGACGACAGAAGAGCACAATGTAACCTCCACTGCAATCCTCATCATGGCAAATGTACTCAAATGGTACATCATAGCTGATCAGTATTGCCACTCCTTTACTGCGAGAGCTGTGTACAGTGAAGTAGACATTCCAGTTTTCAACATTCTCCAAGATTTGGTAACATGTTGGCCCAACATGTGTCTCTTGTATGAAGGCAATATGAGCCTTTAGGGAAATGAGGCTGCTCAACAAATCTGAAAACTTTTGTGGTGGGCTTTTAATGCCACGTGTGTTCCAGGTGACAAAACAGAGCCTTTTTTTCACTAGTGATGCCATAGTTTATGATTGAACCTCTGTAAATAAAGTATAGAATTTAAAATCACAGATATTAAAAAATTGGTCTATTATATATTATGTTTTTTATGTTTAAAGGATCAAACAGCACCTATTTTAGTTATTTCATATCGGGCCATAAATTTATGAATGAGTTTTGAGAGGTCCTTTTATGAACACAGTTATCTATTCATTGTGTTCTCTCACTTTTTCAATACATACTCACTTTTTCACTTACAGTATATAAATGAAGAATTGTGTAATTCTGATTGAAAGATATAATTTGGTTCAATAAGTATCAATCCCAAAGTAAGTACTATATTATAAACTTTCGCTTGTTAGAAACATACCTTGTTCTCAGCAGTCAGCTGGTGGTACAACTAAAAGAAATTAAGAAATAAGGCATTATTGCACATAAGATTTAATGTACATAGTGGAAATGTTGTACATAAGTCAATTACATCACACATGTCTTGGGTAACAGTTGGGAAATTATTTCGAACTTGAAAATTTTTAGTTTTCATTGCATGAAATTCTATAAAGGAAAAACAGATTGCAACTGCTTTTTTGTTTTATTTATTATATATCCGTTAAAAATAGAAAAACAGATGCATTTGTGCAAAATCTGCATAGGTTTATGACTTTCCATTTAAAAAGCAACCTGTACTTACCTTAAAGACCAGACAGGCAGCTAGTGAGCACACACTGGATCAAAGAATGCAGTATTTGATTTATATTTGATGCTCCTTAATCACTTGCTGTCAGGTCTCAGGTCAGACAACTGTTAAGTAAAAGGTTTCATTTTGAGAAAGTGATATCGTTTAACTTATTTTTTTCCTAATGTCTATGTTAAGTGTAGTGGGGTGTGTGTCGTGGTTAAAACATCACCCTTATTAACTATGTGGCCAATAGGCTCTCTCCCTACTACAGTATATAAGTGGTTGTTTAGGCCTCCCAGAATGCGTCATGGTCGAAAAACCCGCCCCTTCCTTTCGTTGCTATGGACTACAGAGTGTGATGTTGGGCTACTGAGACTGTGTGCAGGTGTGATGTGCTGCTCACTCTCATTGCGGTGTGCCGTCAAGGCTCCCAACTGTGTAGCATGGTGGTTTAACGTAGCTCCGGTCAGAGCGCTAGCTGTTGCCGTCACAACTATTAAAGATGCTATCATGACTTTCGTATGTGCCATCGTGAGTATCATGTAATTGGATCACGGGTCCTCGATTTTGCATGAGTTAAGTTGGGCTGAGTGAGATGTGATCGTTTCGGTATAGCTCCTCCCCCTCACTCTTGGAGCCACGTTGCTGCTTTGGGCTGCTTGATTCTGTTTGGTTTTGCTGCATCGGTTTGTTTTGCTTTTATTTATGTTTGTTACCGTCACTAAAATCAGTTTTATTGAACTCAACTGTTGTAACAGTCTTTATAAATTATGGTGATACTGCTATGTGGTAGTAATGGTTTTGGTCAGTCTTGCTACCTGTAATCAGTTTGAGCTCGGGGTTATCACTGTGTTTTTGTGACAGTAAGTTTGTTTTTGTTTTGTTTTATTCTTTTATTTGTTTGCTTTGAGCATATTGTAAATGATTTTGTGTTTTTGTTTTCTCCTTGTAGGAGTTGAGTGCTTCCTGTGGCTGGGAGGGAGTTCTTTGCTGCACCTTAGGCTTTACTTAACCAAGGGTTGTTATTATTGCTGTGTTAATTTGCAGTGAAATTTGTGGGTTTAATCCTGATTAGTGGGGTGCTTTTCCCTTTTGTATAGATGGTGCTGTCGTACTAGCCTGCCCTTCATAGAGGAAGCGTCAGTCCTCCTATGATTATTGTTAATTTCTTCTTGTGACTGTTTTATTTGACAAATGTCTGACTGCATTGGCTGCTGTTTTTTAAAAAATAATTCTTGGCTTTTTAACTTCAAAATAAAATGTATTTTAGTATGGAAACCCATCCCTCTTGCCTGTTCTAAGTGGAACGTATTTGTGTGTCTCTATTTGGATTATTTCCCCCGTTTTCTCGGGGTGGTGTAGTTGCTACGAAAACAAGCCACATTGCTACATAAGCTTTTATATTTAATACTTTGGGATAACTACTGCAACAAACTAAAGCAAGCAAGTTATCATGGTTGTAGTTACAAATTAATATTTTAAATTAAAAAAAAAATTTTTTTAAATAATTTTTTTAAAAAGATTCACTTATGTAGAAATCAAGTGTTAAATTAAATGCTAACTGTTACGTTACCAGGTGGGAGGCAAGCGAGGGCCGAGCAGTGACAGAAAGGCGAGGGAAGCGTGAAGCGCAAAGCACACAGTCTGAAGCAATAGAAAGAATCCAAGACGAGATCCAGTCCTTAAACCATGTAAAAAAAAAAGAATCCAAGACGAGATCCAGCTAAAGTCCTTAAACCATGAAAGTCCGAAGTGTAGTAGGAAGCTTGGTAACTGACCAACGTTTGGGGAAAACTGAGCGTTACTTCGCGCTGCGCTGTCGTTAACAAGGTCTTAAATAACCTTGGGTGGTGCACAGGTGTTGGCACTCAGTACTCTGGTGAACTTTAGCCGTCCTCAGGTACTCGAGGTTCTGTTGATCAGTGTAGATCATGAATGGATGGTCGGCGCCCTCCAACCAGTGTCTCCACTCCTTGAGGGCCAATTTGACGGCCAGGAGCTCCCGGTTCCCAACATCATAATTACGCTTCGCCGGAGATAGTTTTCGTGAGAAAAAGGCCACGGGGTGCAGCTTGGGTCTGTCCCCGAACCTCTGAGACAGGATGGCCCCCGTGCACGTATCAGACGCATCAACCTCCACAACGAACGGTCTGGAGGGGTTCGGGTGTCGGAGGATGGGGCAGTGATAAACGCCCGCTTAAGCCTCTCCTGTCACGTATCAGGAAACTCTGGACTCCACTTCCCATCAGCCACTGCACTGCACTACATGTCACATGACCACCTGCACCTGATTCACGTTTCTGTTAATGAGCACTCTTGTGTATATATAGCCATTGTCTGCACTGATTCACTGTCTTTCGTAGTCTTAGACTTTCGTGTTCCCGTGTTTTGTTTCATGCCACAGTATTTTGCCTAGTTGTCTTAGTTTTGTTCTTTGATTGTTTAAATAAATGTTATATACTGCAATTGCTTCCGAGCCCATCCTTGATTCGTGACAGAACGAAAGACCAACAATCAGAAGCAGCAGATCGCCAAGATGGATATGTGGGGCGTCAGGATGCCACCAATGTTAGTGGAGTACTTTGCCACATTACGCCAACAGTCGGAAGATTACCAAGCTGCGCTACGAAAGCAGCAGGTCACCAGGTACAAGGGGGAGTTTGTGGTCGGGGCTAATACCATCTCCCACCCTCCCTCCCCTATTATGGCTCTCGTTCAGCCTGCCCACTCTGCTGAGTACGTCGCTCAGCCCGCCTGTTCAGCTGAGGTCGTCGCTCAGCCTCCCTGTTCAGCTGGGGACGTCGCTCCGCTTTCATGTTCCGGCGAGGACGTCGCCCTGCTTCCCTGCTCAGCTGAGGACGTCGCTCTGCCTTCATGCTCCGCCGAGGACGCCGCTTTGCCTTCATGCTCCACCGAGGACGTCGCTCTGCCTTCCTGCTCGGCCGAGGACGTCGCTCTGCCTTCCTGCTCGGCCGAGGACGTCGCTCTGCCTTCCTGCTCGGCCAAGGACGTCGCTCTGCCTTCCTGCTTGGCTGAGGTCGTCGCTCCGCCTTCCTGCTTGGCCGAGGTCGTCGCTCTGCCTTCCTGCTCGGCTGAGGTCGTCGCTCTGCCTTCCTGCTCTGCTGAGGATGTCGCTCTGCCTCCATGTTCTGCTAAAGACGTCGCTCCTTTTCTTCGCTTCTCTCAGTGTGTCGCTCCCCCTTCCTGCTCCACGGAGGACATCGTTCCCCCTTCCTGCTCCACGGAGGACATCGCTCCTCTCCCAGGCCTCGCGGAGAACCTCGCTCCTCTCCCGGGCCTCGCGGAGAACCTTGCTCCTCTCCCGGGCCTCGTGGAGAACCTCGCTCTTCTCCCGGGCCTCGCGGAGAACCTCGCTCCCCTCTCTTGTCCCGTGGAGGACGTCGTCCCGCTTTCATGCTCTGCCGAGGACATCGCCCCGCTTTCCTGTTCAGCTGAGGTCGTCGCTCAGACTCCCCGTTCAGCTGAGGTCGTCGCTCAGCCCACCTGTTCAGCTGAGGACGTCGCTCGGCCTTCCAGTTCAGCTGGGGACGTTGCTCCGTTTTCATGCTCTGCCGAGGACGTCGCTCCATTTTCATGCTCTGCCGAGGAAATATCTCAGCCTCCCGGTGCCATTGTAGAAGCCGCCCGGCCTCCTGCCATAGTGCTGGCAGGTTGGGAATTTTTCCTCGTAGGAGGTTTTTTCGCCCACCCCTGACTGCGAAAGACTGGGGTTTGGTTTTTGAGGGGAAGCAAGAATCTGCAGGTCCCGACAAATACAAAACTGTGGGCTGACAGGCCTAGTTGAGAAAGATAGGGACGTGTAGATCAAGTAGTTAGTTACTGTAGTGGCCACTCATACGTACGGCAGTAGTAGTAGTAATAAATGATTAGGGGAACTCAGTTAATCACACTTATAATCGATGTAGGCAAACAAAGTATAATCAAGGTAGTTAGATTCAAAATGAGATATATATATACATAGTTAAAAGGAGAAGTAAGTTAAGGGTTAAGAGTTATGGCTAGGTACATCTACACATGTCTCCCACCAGGTCTAAAAAACCTCCTCAGCTCTATGCGGATCGGTGTTGCGTAGAAGTGGTTAATGTAGGGGACCCATTGGATTACGGGGACGATGGGCGGGATTATGGCTTCGTTAGAGTAATCCTCCGACAGCTAGCGGGGTACGGCCATGGGGTGCGGCAGAATCAGTTCCTCCATGCTTAATTAAGGTATTGTATGAGGCTTCATAGCCTCAGAGGGGGAAATGTTGTGGATAAAAAATGTCATAAAATAAACATAAGGGAGGTCCAGATCCAGATCCAGGTCCAGTAACGGAGAGAGAAGGGACTGACGACGGGCACCGGCACCTAGACATACAGAAGCGGTTTTAGTCAGAGGTGGATAAATTGGTAAAACTCTTTAAAGAACTTTATGGGTTATTAGTCGAAATAGTCGAAAGAAGTGTACGAGCTGAGGAGTGCTAAAACACACACACACACACACACACACACACACACACACACTCGTACAGTCAAGGGCGGGCAAGTAGACACAACATACACACACATGAATAACTTTAATAATATCTTATAGTAATAGAGAAACTCTATAAAAAAAACAGAATAGTAGGATATGCAGGACAGTAGAACTGTAATGATATTAAGAAGTTGGAAGTACAGTAAACCGCTTTTCAAGTAGTATAAATATATATAAAATAAGAAATATAGTGCAAATATGAAAATAAATTATAAACGAGAAATACAGGAAAAATAGAAAAATATAATTTACTCATGATTCAGATGGTGAAGATTCTCGTCTTGCAAGGAAAGCCTTAATTTTTAGAGAACCATGAAGAAAGCCAGTTATAAGGGTGGCTGGGTCAAACTGCCCCCCCTCGAGATAACGATAAGACCAAGGTCCCTCCCGGTTGTTTAGTCGTCTTGTCTACGTCATTTTTTTTACCTAGGGAATTGAGAATCCTGGTTTCTGACCACCTAGGTAAATGAGAATCCTGGTTTCTGACCCCCTAGGTAAATGAGAATCCTGGTTTCTGACCACCTAGGTAACTAGAAACTCTGGGTTTTTGTTTCCTGGGTTGTTGGAAATGCCTGGGTTCTGATTTTATGTGTAAATTAAAACCCCTGGTTTCAATTCTATGGGTAAGTGAAATAGGCCTTTTCTGGAAACCTATGGGTTATCTAGTGTGTAAATACAGTATAAATACTGGAGCTTAAGCTCAGGGTATTGGGATCACTTTTGAGAATTCTCATCGGTGTGGATCTCGTGTGGTGGAATGGAACAATAAAGCTGGACCCTTGCTTCTTCTCACTCACGGCTGGTGTATTTTTTCTATCTCCAACTGGGCTCAGAGGTAGATGTGAGTATTGGCTTCTAAGTTGAGTTTTAAATGTTTTTGGGTAATAGGCTAAATTCGAGCCAACATGCACCACCGGCAGGGCCGGTGCAAGTGCTGCATGCGCAGCTCGAGCAGACGCGCGGGGAGACGCGGGAGGAAAGACAGCAGTTGCGGGGAGGGTCACGGTTTGCCCCTCGGCGACACGGAGACGCTCCAGTTGTTCGGTGAGGCGTGCTATCTGCTCGCTCTGCGCACTCATCACATGTCTTTGTTCCTGACCAGCGCGTGCCCAATCTGGGTCACCCGCTGCCTCCATGATGGGCGAAGTAAACTGTTACATTACCAGGTGGGAGGCAAGTGCGGGCCGAGCAGTGACAGAAAGGCGAGGGAAGCGTGAAGTACAAAGCACACAGTCCGAAGCAATAGAAAGAATCCAAGACGAGATCCAGGAATCATAAGTTGTAAACGAGGCTAAAGTCCTTAAACCATGAAAGTCCAAAATGTAATAGGAAGCTTAGTAACTTACTAGCATTTGGGGAAAACTGAGCGTTATTCACCCCACGTTGTCGTTAACAAGGTCTAAAATAACCTTGGGTGGTGCGCAGGTGTTGGCACTCAGTACTCCGGCGAAGTTGAGCGCGGGCGTGGCTGGGATATGTAGTCCATGCCCGCTCGGTGCCTGCGAGTTCGCCGTGGTGTAACACTAATACACATTTGTACTCAGTTGATGAACATTGTTTAAAATGACATCACTTGTCTGAACCAAATCTTGAAATCTGAACCAAATTAATATTTGAGCCATACTTGTGTAAAATTGGAAGAAAAAAAAAGTAACTCAAAGGTCACATACCATTTGCTTCAAAATATAATGTAATGGCACATATTTCATATGAATTGATTATTGCCTGCTAAGAACTAATATTTTATATTGACATTCCTATGATTTACGTGCTACTGTTTTTAGAAAACATTAAATTATATTGAGGAACAATAATGTAATACCTTTCAGGAACTATAGTATGGTATGTATTTGTAATGTTGTAATTAACATATCTTCTATTTCAGTAAATATTTAAAATGTTATTATATAGATTCCCTCATTGGGAGCTTACCTTGCACACCCAGCTTTTAGCAGAACAAGCAATCAAATGAATCTTACTATTCAGACGAGCTTTAAAAACACAAGAGCATGTTACAGGTGATGTAGCTATTGGTCCATAGCAGTAGTGATTACTCTATGTAATATATGACAGGAAAAGCCACTTGGAGCAAACATTAAATATCAATATCAAATATTCTCTGTCTATACCAAGCTTTTATACCGTGTCTGTTTATTCTGTTTTTTGACTTTACTCACATTTACGACCTCTTCTCTTTGCCCTGTCCTGTTTGTTCTCTTTGCCTGATCACCTGACCTCTGCCTATTATGATTATTGACTTCTGCCTTATCCTTCGTACTTGTTGTTGTTTAATTAAACTGCCATACCTGGACTTGCTTCTGTCTGTGTCTCCAATTCATGACACCTTGATAGAATAAATACACATTATATACACACACACACACACACACACACACACACACACACACACACACACACATATATATATATATATATATATATATATATATATATATATATATATATATATATATATATATAACTAAATTATAGAATGTAAATGTTATTATATATTCCCTTGTTAAGAACTTGATCATTTTATAATTACACCTACTTAAAAATCTAACAGAAAAACAAAGCAGCATATGTTCAAATGGTTCCAAAAATGTATTAGAATGCACTTACCACAACCTAAATAATGATATAAGATGAGAGGAAGATGATGGGAGAGGAGAGCAAGCTCCCTGTAACTCCAACTGTCAGAAAAAAGTCACAAAAAAATCAATCAGTGGATTTGAAAGAATTTCTAAGTAATCACATAACACCGCATTTTAATGATTTGTAAATTTAATGCGGCACTTTTACAGCATTGTAAAATGATACAGAGTAATTTACTGCACAAAAACTGACAAAGCACAGTTTTTATGCAGCCAACAAAGCAAAACATCCTTGCTTTGTGGTAAAATGTGACACTTTTTTGTTCCACAGCATGATGCCTTATCAATGTATAGAGTGAAGAAGCAGCCGCAAACTCAACAGTTCTAAAGTGTTTATGTGAGCAGCTTCAATTTCAGTGACTTGAACCGTCAAGGTAAAGTAAAAACTGTCAATTAGTGTATTACACTGTGTTCTTAGTGTATTACACTAAGAAAATTTTGACATTCAAAAGAAGAAAATGTTAAAGTGGAATGACAAATTAGACTGTATTCTTACTTCCTGGACTACAAGTGACCCTCAAAGCAAGAACATAATGTGTAATCAATCCATGGTTTGGAAGTAATCCTTCAGCATGAAAATAAATATGGTATTTTGAGCCCCTCTCTGAACCGATACAGAACTGGTCCTAGGTGCAGACTCAAGTATTCTGCCCAAGTGTGAACACACCCTTAATGTATAGTAGAATGTGTAATGTAATATGGTATTGACATCTCTCTTTACTATGAGCCTTACCTTAAAAAAACCAGACAGGCAACTTAGGAGCCAAAGTTGGACCAAAGAATGCAACAACACCAGTGTTTGCTTTTGTTGCTGGTTGATCACTTGATCTTAGTTCAGGTTGGGCGACTGTTAAATAACAATGTTCATTGTAAGTAAATTATTTTGTTTACTGGAACTTTCCCCTAACTGATCTAGGCTAATGACCCTGTTTATAGTTTATATTTAGCCCATTAAAATACTAGATCTACAACAAGAAACCAAATGATATTCATCTAATAATAATGTAATAATCTAATAATAATACTAATAATAATTTAATAACCTAATACCAATGCTAATGACGTTATCTTGATTGTAGTTAAGAATGAACAGACTATGATTCACTGAAAAATACATTTTAGCATAGTTTAAATTCAAAATTCAAAATAATACCAACATCAATATTTATGAAATTCTTGTGTAAAACTCAAATACATGTGAACATCCAGTTCACATACAATTTGCTTTAAAAAATGTAATGGCATATTTCATTTAGTGCTAACACACTTAGTGCTAATATAAACATTCCTCTATTTCAGTAAATGTTATTAAATAGTTTCCTTTTGTTTGGAACTTATCTTATGCACTCAGTTGATGGCAGAACAGAAATATAATAAATATATACTATTTAATAAATATATACTATAATCGTCATGTGATGATTTCTACTCCGTCTGATGGTGACTGAGGTCGTGTTGGGAATAAAATGCAACGCTGACAGAAAGTAAACTGACGAAAGACATTGTTATTGACTCTGGGTTTTTGCTAATGCTAGCATGCATATGACGTTATGCGCTGTCGTGGCTTATACTTCCGGTTAATAAAAAAAAAAAAACGCTAGTGTTATATTTGTGATGATATTACCTTTCTAAAATCCACTCACTGGACTTTAGTGCAGAGTGCACAGTGTAAGTGTACAGTACTTCATTTGGGACACAACTTTAGTATTTACTCTCTGAAGCGTGTTTTCGGAACAGAAGTAACATAATGAGTAAACATGCCCCATACTGTGCTCAGACAAACTAATCGATAATGAGATTCATTAACAACGATTTTCAGAATCGATTATTATCGATTTTTATCGATTAGTTGTTGCAGCTCTACATGTATGAGGACCCATGTTTTAGTCTCATTATCGACATGTATTACAGACATGTAAACACCTTAATCACATTATTAACGTTGTGTGGGAGTTTTCACCCCATTTTGCGACAGGACACATACACACATGGCGGTGCTCAACAGTTTTACATCAAACAAGAAAGCATGACTGTGCCCCAAACTGCGTACTTACGTACTATATAGTAGGTGTAATACATGTATCTCAGCTACTATATAGTAGGTAAGTACACAGTTTCGGATGCAGCCCACGGCTTCAAGCAGTCATCTATTTGCACGTATAACATGACAAATAATTAACTGCACTTGATGCGTTCGCAAAAAATAAAAAATAAAAACACCCAAAACTGTATACGGTACCATAACGAAGATGAACTGTATGTTGATACGTGAAATTCTGGAGGGAACGTCGGACGGCATGGAGTGGGGATGTAATGATGTGTAAACACCTTAATCACAATATTGTCTTCTTCAGAATAAGGTCAATAATTAGCTCACTGCTGTACATGTAAATGTAGTCACTGAGTCTGGGTGCTTGGCCCTTGAAAATGCTGCTTGCAGATTTTATTATTATTATTATTATTATTATTATTATTATTATTATTATTATTATTATTATTATTATTATTATTATTAAATTGAGAAAACTCACAAAACTTAGCACTCACATCAGAAGTGGTGGAAATGAGGATGTGGCAAGTTGGGGCATGGTTTAGCAGGAGTGTGGGAGAATGATCAAATGAATGTGGTACACCTGATTATTTGTGGATGGTCATTCAATAATAACTATTATGAGGCATGTGCGTGCATGTCTGTTGGCTTAGCTGAACTGAACCCAACTGAACCTAGCTACTAAACAACTCCGTTACGTTACTTACTGCACAGTATCAAGTCAGTTCTATCTGAGAGCTTTCTTGGTTTTCCAGATCTTGCCTTGACTTCCAAATTTCCCCTTAATGATCATTTCTTAATGACAATTCAATCAGTGGAAATTGTGAGCTAGAACATATCACTTTGATATCTTCTTATAGCCTTCCCCTGATTTTGTATGCATCAATTTGTTTCTTTTTTAGATCCTCAGTCAGCTTTTTAAAGGAGCACATGGTTTGACAACTGTGTAACAAGGCAATAAATCCTAATCAATCAATTAAAGGGTCATGAAACCTCCCTCTTTCAGCTCAAGTCTACCTCTGAAATGTTTTTGAAAAATGCAATATTTTAAATGTGTGTGGATGGCTATGCAATGAAGGGAGGGGGAATGGGCGTGACAGGGACAGGCAGGGGAGGAAGAGGGGGGCGAGCCTTCAGAACACTCACAATAATCTGTGACAAAAAGTTTGCAGTGGCAGCAGTGCACAGGGCTCTGATGAAGTAGATGATTTCTCCCCTCCTGAATTCACAGGGCTAAATGGAGACACAATGGATAGCAGTGCAGGTCCTCTGCCCTATCTATAGCCCCTGGTGTGACTATGGAGGAAAACATAAAACAAAATCGAAGGCAGCACAGATGGGAGAAGTGTCGCAATGGTAGCTAGCTAATAGGCTCGAGCTTTTCATGAATATAAGGGGGAAGAGTCTTCCTTTCAATGCGCCCATCGGTGCCCGTGGAGCTTTCAGAGGTTTAATTAGCTCAAATGACAATTAAAACTGTCATGGTTAAAAATTAGACACATACCCCGTTTGAAGGGATTTAAAAGTCCACGGGACTTAGTACCGCATCATTGTGTAGACGCAAACTGCCTTCATGTGCAAGTCAGAAGTCCATCTTTCTCCAATTCTCATAGCGGTCCCAAGAAAACACACTCGAACCCTTACACCACTGAAACAAACACTTGTGACCCATTTGATGGCCTCACTCATCTACTACACTGTTGTAGGAAAGCAGCATGTGCTGCCATAATAATATGTTTAATTTATATAGTGCCTTTCCAGAGCTCAAGGACACTTTACAATACAATGATACATAAACAATGAACAATCATGCACAAACACACAATGTGAAAAACAAAGAGCAACCAAACACAGAAAATAAATACACAGTACAATCACTGAGAAAATGTATTATAACAGATTAGGACAGATAACACTGAGAAAACAGATACGTTTTTAATTGCGATTTGAACTCAGAGATGGATGTGATGCTGCGGAGAGTTAGAGGGGGAGAATTCCAGATTTTAGGTGCTATAACACTGAAAGACCTGCCACCCATGGCTGAGAGACAAAATCTAGAGACAGAGCCCAGAGGACCTGAGACAGCGGGGCGGGTTGCAAGGGAGAAGCAGTGCACTAAGATAGAAAAGTGCCAAACCATGAAGTAATTTAAATGTGAGCAGGAGTATTTTATATTTAATACGAAATGAAACCAGTAGCCAATGCAGTTCAGACAGGATTGGAGTAATCTGAGCTTGGTATGTGTGAGAAGTCTAACGGCAGAGTTTAAAATATATTGCAACCTAGCAATAGAATTAGCAGGTAGACCAATGAGGAGAGCATTGCAAATCAAGCTGTGAGGAAATAAATGCATGAACCAGTGTTTCAGCAACTTTGAGGCTAAAGAAGGGACGGAGGCGAGCAATGCGACGCAGGTGAAAGAAACCAATTTTAGGAACGAGGTTTATATGAGCTTCACAGGTCAGGGAGGGATCAAAGCTGATGCCTACATTTTTTACAGTACTAGTTGGTTTAATGAGAGTGCTATCAATGTCACAGCTAAGTTCATAGAGGATATGTTTAGTAAGTGTTGGTGTTCCGATAATAATGATCTCAGTTTTGTCATTGTTAAGTTTTTTAAATTGGACTTATTTCATTGACACATGCTGATAGTGGACCAGTCTGGAGAGTGGGAGCAGATCTACAAGCTGTATAGATGTCACGTAATGGACGTAAAGGAGGTAGGAAGGATGCAAATGCAGATAAAAGCTTTATTATATGAGCAACAGGCAGACAAATTCAAATCGTGAAACATAGACGTGTTCATAAACAGGCAATAGGTCAGGCGATCGGCAAACAAGGCAAAACAAGAATCGAGAATGAGCGCAAGAACAATATAAAAACAATCACACACGTATCGAGAAACAAACGCTTGGTATATGGAAACTCACGTAATACTTTGCAAATATTTAGTGTTCAAACAGTCTCTATTATGTGTGGTGCGATTGTGCGTGAGATCGAATGCAGGTGTGCATGATTACAATGAATGTGAGTGTTCTGGGAATTGCGATCCATGGCGGCCATGTTTGTAAGCCACAGTGCAGGATGGGTAAATGTAGTCAATGGTATATATATATATATATATATATATATATATATATATATATATATATATATATATATATATATAGTAGCGGTCCAAAAAAGCTAAATAATTCCCACAAGGCACATACAAGTCAGACAAAACAAACAAAAGTCCAGGCGCAAAATGTTCTTGCACTGGAAGTGAAAAGTGTCTTCTTCTCATAGGATAATAACACACAGTCTCATGAATAATTATGAGACACCAACGCGTCATCGATGTACTATAGTACATTGCCACATCACTGCCTGTAATGACATTTTAAACCCCGAAGACGAAACTAGCGGAAAAAAAGTTCAAAATTAACCAGTTTTCTCCTACAATTAAAATTAACGGATACTAAAATTGTCTTTTAATATGTGAGACATGTACGCCTGTGTTAAAATCTCAGAAAATGTAGTTTAGTTTTTCGTGATGTTTTAAGGCCTAATAAGTTTTGACAAACAGAAGTGTGTCAAAATATTTGCACGTGCCAAATAATATAATTAAATAATTAATTCATTTACCATACAGACTTCATATAAATTCATAATGAACTTTTTCACACTATCTGTTGTTACCCAGATATGGATGGATTCCCTTCTGAGTCGGGTTCCTCTCAAGGTTTCTTCCTCTTAAAACATCTTAGGGAGTTTTTCCTTGCCACCGTCGCCACTCAGTGGCTTGCTCAGTTGGGATAAATTCGCACCTTTAATATCTGTATACCATGTTGATATTTCTGTAAAGCTGCTTTGAGACAATGTCTATTGTAAAAAGCGCTATACAAATAAAATTGAATTGAATTGAATTGAATTTAACTCCATGACACATTTAAAGAGGCTTTCTGTCAGTTTTAACAAAAGTGTAAGTCATGCCGCTTCAGAATATGATATAAATGTTTTTTTTTTATGTCATTTGTAAATAGTCAAAACCTTGCAATTGTGTCGGGGTCTATGTTTTATTAATAGCAAAATAACAGACAAAGTGGAAATTCTAAATTGTGGTCTAGGTGCTATAGTCAACACTAACACCATAACACTACTTAACCAGACAACACACAAGCAGCTTCAACTCAAAGGCTCTGAACAGTTGATAAGACTCAAGTTAAAGTAAAATATAAAATTTTATAAGCAGTATTTGATAGTAAGTCATACACTGAGAAAAACAGCATGCTCTACAAAAAAAAAAAAAAAAATGTTGATGTATGACAAATTAGACCATTTTTTTTTTCTTCTGAGCATACAAATGAACTTCAAATGATAAATGGATGAACTTGACATTGCAAAAAATAAATATATATATAAAATATATATATATAAAATATATTGCATATTATATTAAATGCAGGGAGACATAAGTGTTTGCTGTTGCTGATCTCAGTTCAGCTCAGACAACTGTTGTTCACTGTCCAATGTTCAATGTAAGTAATTCTGTTTATTACCAAATGGAATTTTTTCCAGGATGCCCACAAAATAACCAAATCTTCTGCATGAAACCAAAACAAATGCTGTTATCTGGGTTGAAGTTAAGAATTATTGTGAATGATTACTTTGTTAGGCTATTTATCATTGATATTAAAATAATTGAAAAATTCAGAATTTAAAATTAAAACAAACAAATCATTATTTAAGCCATACTTTTGTAATACATATGAACATCCAGTTCACGCGGCAGTTGTTTCAAAATATAATGTAATGGCACATATTTCATTAGAATTTATTATTGCCTGCTAATAACTAAATGTATTTAGAAAAACATTCAATTCTATTGAGGAACAATAATTTAATAGCATTCAGGAACTATTGTAAGGTATGTATTTGTAATGTTGTAATTCACATAAATTTCAGTAAATATTTTAAATGTTATTCTATAGATTTCCTCTTTTGAAAGCTACCTTGTGCACTCACCTAGTAGCAGAACAAACAGTCACATGAGTCATACAATTCAGAGGAGCTTTGAAAACATAAGAGCATGTCACAGGTGATGTAGTTATTGGTCCATACAGCAGAAGAATGGAAATGATTACTCTATGTAATATATGGCAGGAAAAGCAACTTGGAGAAAACATTAATGATCACTGTTAGAGTGTTTGGTAACACTTTCTATGAAGCCCATGTTTATAGTGAATTTTACAGTGGGGAAATAAGTATTGGACGCATCAAAAAATGTTCAGTAAATGTATTTACAATGAGGCTGTTCACATGAAATTTTCACCAGTCATCAGTATTAACTCAAGAAATCAAGAAATATAAAGAATTCACAACATTAAACTCTATAAATAAAGTGATATGTAATAAAGTGGAATGACACAGGAAAAAAGTATTGAACATGCTAAAAAAAAAGCAGTTCTCCAAGGCAAGGTAAGGCGAGGAACAAGCTGAAATCTGTAAGTAATTATACCCCCTATGTGTGCAAATTAATATCAGCTGGGTTAGTAAGTTGATGGTCTATAAAAAGGCTTTTCGTTACCAAGGTGTCACACAAGAAACAACTCATGATGGGTAAAAGCAAGTAACTTACATCATGTGTTGGGTAACAGTTGGGTAAATTATATCTCATTGCACATTTTACAGATTTCACAGCATAAAATTCTATAAAGCAAAATGGGATTACAACTGTTTTTTGCTTTATTTCTTATATATCAGCTTAAAAAAGAAAAACAGGGCAGACACATTTGTGCACAACCTACATACAGTGCCTTCCATTAATATCGGCACCCTTGGTAAATATGAGCAAAGAAGGCTATGAATTTTTTTTTATTATTTTAAGTCTTTATTATTTAACTTTTGTTCTTTTTTTTAAAAGAGTCACAAAAATGCTCTGCTCTCATGGATATCATCCATCCATCCATCCATCTTCTATACTGCTTATCCTTTTCAGGGTTGCGGAGAACCTGGAGCCGATCCCAGGGAGCATCGGGCACAAGGCGGGGTACACCCTGGACAGGCTGCCAATCCATATCAGGGCACACTCTCATACACATTCACACAGCCATTCATACATTACAGACACTTTAGACATGCCAATCAGCCTACCATGCATATCTTTGGAATGGGGGAGGAAACCAGAGTATCCGGAGGAAACCCCCACAGCACGGGGTGAACATGCAAACTCCACATACACAGAGCCACGGTGGCCATCGAACCCCCGACCCTGGAGGTGTGGGGCAAACATGCTAACCACTAAGCCACCGTGCGCCCCTCATGGATATCAAACAATTGTAAAAACAGGTTTTTTCCAAAAAATATCTTTGTTAAATATGGGTGTGCAACAATTATTGGCACCCCTATGAATTCATGTGAGAAAATATATTTGATCGACCATGACTTCCTGTATCACAGGGGTATAAATATGAGGTAACACATAGGCCAAATTCCCTTAGTCATACATAACAAAGGGTAAGACCAAGGAATATAGTTGTGATGTGCTGCAAAATGTTGTTGATTTTCACAAAATAGGAAGTAGCTATAAGAAAGTAGCACAAGCATTGAACATGCCCATTTCCACCATCAGGACAATAATGAAGAAGTTCCATTCAACTGTTATTTTTTTTATAAATGTTATGAATCAACCTGGAATTAGACGTGTGTCTATACTGTCTCAACACACTTTGAAGAGGATTGTTTGAGTTGCCAAAAATTCTCCAAGGATCCCAGCTGGAGAACTGCAGAAGTTAGTAGTCTCTTGGGGTCAGAAAGTCTCCAAAACAACAATCCAAAGTCACCTACATCACATACAAGTTTTTTGGAAGGGTTTCAAGAAAAAAAACCCTACTCTCATCCAAAAACAAACTCGAGCATATTCAGTTTGTCAGACACTACTGGAACTTCAAATGAGATCGGGTTTTATGGTCAGATGAAACCAAAATAGAGCTTTTTGGCAATAAACACCAGAGGTGATTTTGGTGCACACAAAGAGGAAGCCATATGGAAAAGTACCTCATGCCCACAGTTAAATATGGTGGTGGCTCTTTAATGTTTTGTGGCTGTTTTTCTGCCAGAGGACCTAGACATTATGTTAGGATACATGGCATAATGGACTCTATCTAATATCAACAGATATTAAATGAAAACCTGACTGCCTCTAACAGAAAGCTTAAAATGGGCCGTGGTTGGATTTTCCAGCAGGACACTGATCCAAAACATCAAAATCAACACAAAAATTGTTTACTGACCACAAAATCAAGGTCCTGCTATGGCCATCCCAGTCCCGTGACTTGAAACCCATAGAAAACCTGTGGGGTGAACTGAAGAGAAGAGTCCACCAGCGTGGATCTCGAAATTTGAAGGATCTGGAGAGATTCTGTATGGAGGAATGATCTCAGACCCCTTGCTATGTATTCTCCAACCTCATCAGGCATTATAGGAGAAGACTCATTGTTATCAGTATTGCAACTCCTTTGCTTTTAGGGCTGTGTACAGTGAAGTAGACTTTCCAATCTTTATGATATGGAAATGGTACCAAGTCTGTGAAGATTTTGTAACAATCTGGCTCTACACGTGTCCCTTGTATAAAGACAATATCAGCCTGAATTTTACGGAGACTGCGCAACACATTTGAAAACTTTTCATCCAGGCTTCTTATACCATTAGTGTTCCAGGTGACAAAACAGAGTCTTGTTTTTTCTTTTTTTCTTCTTTTTTCTTGGGGCATCATAATTAATGATTGGACTTCTGTAAATAAAATACACAATTAGGATCACAGTTATTTTAATATTTTTGTCTATTGTATGTTATGTATGTTTATAGCAAGGATCAAGCAGTATGTCACGGATTTCCCCTCAACTGCTTGAAGCACAATAGCACGCTCTTCTGGGTTTATCAGTGACTTTGTTCACTTTCTACATGTGTGTTTTGTTATGGATTATGACTTGTCTCCGTCCCTGTTACATTATTGGATGTCTCCCTCACGTGTCATTATTATTCACAGCTGTTTATGCTCTACCTTTGATTTCGTTAAGTATTTAAACCTATCGTGTGCCTTTGTTTATGGTGGAGTGTTTGTACAGTATCATGCCTTTTGATCCTCGTTTTTGTTTCATAGTTTTGATCCTGTTCTCATCCTCGTTTATCGATTCCTGTCTTAGCCTAGTTCATCCTCTTTGATTTTTGCCTGACCATTTGCCTGTTTATGACCATGTATTTTGCCTTTCCATTTGGATTTGTATCTCTCTCTTCAATAAAGCTCTTAACTGCACTTGCATCTGTCTCTAAAACGTTTTACATGACACATCACCTATCTTAATTGTTTCATATCGGGCCATAATTGTGTGAAGGATTTTGAGAATGTCATTTTATGTACAAAGTCCACTATGTATTGTGTGTTCTCAATACAGTTTTTACCACATACTCATTCACCTTTTTTAGACTTATAGTTGAAAAGGCATATATGTGAACTGTATATTAGTGAAGACATTTGTAAACCTGACTAAAAGATATCATTTGCTGTAATAAATATCAATACCAAAATAAATAGTGTATCATACAGATTTCCTTGTTGGAAACTTACCTTGTGCTCAGCAATCAGCTGGTGGTACAAATGTAAGACTGTATGTGTATGATCATTTGTTGTTTTCTTTTGCTTCTTCATTACTGTATTAGTTAAAAATTGGTATATTGATGGCTTTATATATTTGTCATTGATTGTGGATTTTGGCCTGTTGGCATTCAGTATATAAAAAAAACATACTTATATCCAAATGTCCATGTTTATTACACTTTTCCTAAAACATAAAGTCTAGTGACAGAGAATACTGCAAATACTAATACTGCTGTAGATTTTGTCAGCGGGCTGGTTATTTCTATCCTTTAAAACTGTTATGAAATCTGGAAATAAACTCCAATCGTATATCATTAGTAAAATGTCACTATGCTGCACTTAAAGGAAAAGTGCATCTTAAAGGAAATAAGAGGAGCCGAATATCTCATCAACTATCCAATCCACACCTCTTGATAATTTATTCATTCAAAACTAAACCGTTTACATTTGCACCATTATGTGCCATGTCAGCATGTCCGCTAATGGGTATAAAAATAAAAATATTAATGCTTTGTTTTTTCAAGCGTGGCATGATCACAAAAATAAAGCCCTATATGTTTCATTATGGGCATGTTTCTTAAACAAAAAAGGAGGGAAAAAAGCAATTTGTTGATGTTATTAGCATGTATGTCACATGTTACATATTAGTTACTCTTTTTCCAGAGTTCAGAAGTAGAAAGCTACTTGATTTATATTCTTTACAGCAATCAAATATTATATTTTCATAGTAGACCTATACATTTGTGGCCTGATGGCAAAAGATAAAATATTATGCTTGCAGATAATTGCAAATATGTAATTAAAATATTTAACAGTGAATAACATACACAATATAAATATGATTTGCAGTATGTATGGACATGCCTAAATCGTGCAAAGATGTAGCCAAAGATGATTATACAGAAATTGTTTTTATTCAATTAATATTGTGCTAACATACACATGAAGATGAGAAGCATATATACTGATAGATTATGAACCTTTATACAACAGTTAGTTCTGGTCCACTAATTTGATTGGTCGAGCGGCATTCCAAGAGTGAATATATTTCCTTTAACTGCACTGGAAAGTTTCACTGTGTGTATCACTCCGCTCGTCTGTGTTCACCACATAAACGTTTCACTTCTGAGTTTGAAACTGTTACTACAGTAGATTCTGTGACATCATCAGGGGACATTTTTCTTTTTCTCTGTTAATCTCTCTCCATCTGTATCTCTCTGCAGAGGTTTCTTTTTATTTGCTTCTGAACTCTTAGTTTTAGGCCAAGAGGACATTTATCAAAATCTTTCTGTAGTTTAACTCTATAGCTCTGTAGTTTGTATTTTCCCATTTTGTCCTCTGGCATTAAAAATAAAATCTATTCTGTAATGACCCATTGTGAAATTGTGTAAATCCCTTATCAGAAAAGTGAAGGTATTGTGTCTCTCAGATTCAGAGAGCAGTATGATCTTCTAAAATAACTCTTAGGCCCAGTTTCGTTTTACGCATAACTTTTGCTATGGTTATGGCTGTCGTGTACACTACTCCAGCGTTTTCGACTCTCAAAAACGTAGACTTTTGGACACGCTGAAAACTCCGTTTTAGTTTGAAAACTCTGGGCTTGCATTTCAGTGTAAACAGACCAAAACGAAGACTTTTGAAAACAAAGGTGAGGCTCCGTCCACATTCACCCCCTGATTGGGTCTTCTGAATTTTGCGTATCTTTCCCTGATTTCTCAAGCCCCTACTAAATGACCATTACACTGCCTTAATCGTATACACAACACCACGGAGACTGAACTGCAAGCTTTGCTGACCTTGTTGTCATTCTTAGCAGCCATTGTGCAGTTAAATTCTGTATTTTATAATACTGCAGCTGCCTACATGCACAAGAGGCGAGCTATTATTAGAGCAATCAGCAACAAATCTTATTTCAAGCAGCGTAAGCCCATGGAACACCGGTTTTTGTGCCTGCCTGTGACTAGCAACCAACTTCCTGTTCATACTTGCATGCGCATGTCCAGTGTGCTTGAATGGTCATGTGACAAACGTTTTCAGTTGTGTAGTGAGGACGGAGATCCTTTCTGAAACACAGCGGAAACGCCAGTGTGGATGAGGATTGTTTTAATTTTAAAACACCGTTTTAAATTTAAAATCAGGGATGTTTGGTGGTCCCCCTATTTAGCTAGCATGATTAACAGGCACTCAACCAATGCGAGACATGAGACCGCTTGAGTCATTGGGTAGAGGCTGTTGCACTGGCCAATCAGGAGGCGTTAACAGTAGCTAAGTTTCTGTGTAGGGAAGTTATTCCACAGTTTGGAGTCCCAGATTTCATCAGCTCAGACAATGCTCCGCATTTTGTTAATCAGGTTATAGATGCTGTAGCTAAGGCCTTGTGTATGGAGCATAAGCTGGGGTGTGTGTACCATCCACAGTCACATGGAATGGTAGAAAGGGCAAATGGAATACTGAAAAACAAGGATGCAAATATTTGTGAAAGCTTGTGGCTTAACTGGATTCAAGCATTGTCACTAGCCCTAATGAAAATGTGTTCCCAGACTAACAGTACTACTCATTTAACCCCACACAAAATGTTGACGGGCTACCCTATGCCTTTGGTGTATACTCGGGGCCCCTCCAAGGGCCCACCTCTTGAACAGCTAGAGGGCGAAATGCAGGAATATGTGCACCGCCTAACCAAAATCCAGAGGCATTTGTATTCTCAGGTTCATGAGGCAATCCATGGTGAAGACATCACCACACCAGAGAGACTGGTGGAACCAGGGGACTACGTGTACATACGCACGTTCAAAAGGAAGCACTTCAATGACCCTCGAAAAGAAGGCCCATTCAAGGTTGTTGGAGCAACTCCAACTGTGGTAAAGGTCAAAGGCAAAGATCACTGGTACCACTTAATCCACTGTAGCCACAGGGCTGGAAAGGGCAGACTTTTGCACCCTACTGAGAATGGGGAAGATAGGCTCCAGCATCCTAATCAAGGAGGGAAAGCTAGACTCCTGCATCCTGCTGGAGAAACAGGCGGCACACTCTCTGTAGATGATCTGTAGATGCAAATGACAGCGATCCAGGTGACCCCTAGGCAGGTCCATCCCACAGAACATGTGGACAAGTTAGGAGTTTGAAGATCGCAGAGCATGCCGATAGACAGCAAGTGACAGCAACACCCCTACGAACACACTAGCTGGTAAGACTCCAGAGCACAGGGCATTGATGATTCCAGGCAGAGACTCCACACGGGCAGTACCAGAAGTGGCTGTCATACCACCTGGGGAAGTCCCTGCACCTCCGGCCCCCCTCCTAGACCCAAGCCAGATTCCCGAGGACCCTTTTATACTTGATGCTGAGATTGAAGAGGGGGTGATGCAGTTGTTAGAGGAAGAGTGTCACCCATACGAGCAGCCATTTTGGACTCTAGATCTATAGGATCTGAGAGATCTCGACATCCTTCCTGATCCCCAGTGACCCCAATAGCACCTGAACACTATCCCTGTCCTAGATAAAAACCAGCAAATTCTACAGCTCCTCTTGCCTGAATTGGTAGTTCCATAGCCGCAGGCAGCCCATGCAGTTGGACAAGATACCATACCCCAAGCTGGCCCAGTGGCCATACCCCCGAATGCGGCTGAGCCGCACCAGCCATCGCACTAAAAAACGGGTGCTTCTTGCGGCCATCGTTCTAATAAATGTTGTCGGAATGACTGCACTTGTTATTGTCATTGTAGGTTCAGAAAATAGCACCTACTAAGGTCCAGAAAATAGTACCCATGACTGAAACATCATTGCACCACACTACTGTCAGAAACAGCAGCACAATCTTTCATTTGTGAGTGCCTAACACCAGGCAGGCTGACACTATACTCCCTCACCGACAACACTAACACACTAATGGCCTTCCCATATCGATGAGGGCTACTACTCTTGATAATATAGACCATAGATGTGCCTTAGCTTTGTAAATTGGCCAAGGGTACAAAGTTGTGTAAAGCAGACATAATCAATACAGTCCATTGTAGAACAAGTGGCAGGAGCTGATTTTTTGCAGCAGATGGCAGGCACGCGATATTCCTCCAATTCGTTGCACAAGTAGGTCCATTAAAGATTGCTGGTCGCCCAAAGTTGTTTCTTTGCTTGGCCGGTGCCTTCATAGTCAGTAATATTACCAAGGCGAATATGATTACTCACATTAGGGGCCTGAATACAATATCGCACCTCCACTTTTAGTTTCACTGTAACCACATGGCATGCAGTGATCACCCCCAAACTATCATAATCGAGAGGACCGCCACCCAAATGCTAAAGCTGCAGAGATATAGCATTTATGCGGAGGCTACCCGCCTCCACAGTAATTTGTATTTGGATTGGATGTTTCACACGACTCACACAGTTACCAATCACACGTCTCATATGTCATGAGCATACTGCTCGACCCCCACTCATGCAACCTTTGGGAAATTTGGATGAATGTTTAGTAGAACCTTACAATGAACACTACTTGTGTCCTATGGTCTGCCTGTTGGGGGCAGCTTCCTTTAACTATGGCCCAGTTTGGATGTGTAACGTTAGCCAAAGCTATTATTTCTGCCCAGTGAGTACCCCTCTCGATGCTTCTATTACAGTATATGTTGGCTTCTCATCCACCTTTCCTCTCCGTGTTTGCTCTGAGGATGGCCTTGATTTTGTAGGCAACATATCTAGCAACTGTACTCACATTAAGCCAGCCCTCGTCTCTATGGTGTCTACCCACACCCAGAGTGAGAAGAATACAGAGTACACATGTTCAGACTCATCGATGGATCGTATACAGTTGCCTGATTTAGTAAATGGCACTTTGCGCTTGGTGGACATTTTTGGTATTGTGGAGGAGACAGGGTACACCAGATCCTCCTGATGGATCGGTTGGGGTGCTGCAGCCTGGTACTCCTGGAAGGTAAGACTCAGGCATCAAATTCTAAATTTGTTTATATTTACAAAATACAATTAAGTTGGTCAATGAAAACATTTAATATCTTTTCTTTGTACTTTTGTCAGTTAATTAACGTTTCAAGAGACTTGAAATGTTAACTTGAAAGCACAAGATAGGCTCAAAGAATGCAGGTAACTTGAAAGCACAAGATAGGCTCAAAGAATGCAGAGGGACACCCATGTTTGTTTTTGATGGTTGTTAATCACTTGATCTCAGTTCTTAGTTCAGACAACTGTTAAGTAAATGTTTCCATTGTAAGTGATTCTGTTTACCAATTAGAATTTTCCCCTGGCTCACCTATCCTCTATGTTAAGCTTTTATATTAAGTCCTTTAGGATAATTAGATCTACAGCAACAAAACAAGGCAAATGATGTTATCTTGGTTGTAGTTACAGATTTATAGACAATGATTTGTTGATATTAAAAATCAAATAATCCATAAAACACTAACATAAATTTGAACACAGCTGAAGTTCATTATTTTAAATTACATAATTTAAAACTAAAACAAATCAGTATTTGGGAAGTACTTGTGTAAAACAGAAATACATATGAACATCCACATACATCACAGACATTTACTTAAACTGTGTTCTGTGCATTGTGTTATTATGTGTTTGACTTCTGCTTTTAGGTAAAAGAGTATATTATAAAAGAATCATATAATATTGTCTAAGAAAGTTAGAAAATATGGTGTATAAAATATTATTTATAACTTACCTTGTGCAGTCAGCTGGTTGCAGAAATTAAGTGTGTGAGATGAAGAATCCAATTAGGCACATGATTTACAAGAGCTCAAAAAAAATGTGGAAGCATTTTACATAGGAAAATATGCCACAGATGTTGAAAATATCTGTTCCCTAGTATTTACAACAAAAGTTGATGATTATGGCAAGATTTTTATTTTATTTTTTTGCTCCTACTTACAAAGCAAGAGAAATGAAAGTGAAAAACAGAAAGCAGCTTACGGTGGCCGAGAAGTGCAAAGCAAAACACAAATATGAAAACAAAATAACAAATCCAAAAACAAAACAACAAATTATAAACACAATGACGAATCATAAAACACATTAACAAGTCAGAAAACACATTAACAAATCAGAAAACACAACAACAAATCAGAAAACACATGAACAAATCAGAAAACACAACAACAAATCAGAAAACACAACAACAAATCAGAAAACACATTAACAAAACAGAAATTTGGTGGATTGACTGTATTAATTAACACTTGTATGTAATGAATTCACATACATATTAGAAAATAATGTATTGATTACTGTTTAATTGATTTAGGGACGGATGGGGGTAAATATGGTTGTTCTTTCTAAAATACACCTTCTTCTACTCCTCAGAAAGTTTTGCCAAAACCAAAACTAGCAAGACAGAGTACATTTTAGACAGAGTTTACCTCAGGAGTCAGCTTGAGGACAGGAAACCCAGTGAAAATGAAAAAGCCTGTGGAAATAGTTATTTTCTATATTTTTTAAATAAACAGATCAAATTAGTATGACAGGCAGTAGTGTTTTTTATTCTCTTTGTATTTTTAAATGTAATATATTTATTAAACATAATAAATAAGCATAATAGTGAATAAACATGACAAGCAGTTGTTTTTGTTCTTTTTATTATCAATTAATACGATAAATGGGACAAATGAACAGTGAAAAAAATTAACTTTACTTTTATATGATACAATCCATAGGTTGAGGTGCATTCTTGTTTGTTTGATTTGTATAACGGACATCAGAGGAAACTCATCTTAATCAGACCTTGCTTATATCCGATGCATACATTATGATTTCATGACCTTGATGTAATGTCATGGTTTCATACATGTGTGTACAAATAAGTACTAATAGACACAATATTAAAAATTCTTATTTAAAAAAAGATATTTTAGCTATTTTATAAGCTGCTGAATAATGAGTATGGAAGCCATATTGTTAAATAAAACCAAATTTGCAATAATTAAAGTGATAATTACAACTAAGACTATACCTGCAGCAATATACTGGAAATTTACTAGACTAGATTAGATTAGATTACTAGATTAGATATTTATTTGAATGCTTTTCATCTTTCATATATCATCATATTAATATTTTATATCTAATTTGTCTTTTGTATTCATGTAACTTTTTTTTTTTTTTACAGGAAAAAAATACTATTACCATCTTTGCATATTCTCTACATTCTCTTTGCATTTTTTATTTTTTCATGACAAGTCCTTGTGTTTGCAGTGGTGGTCTAGGTATTACTGAACGGAAAAAAAACAAAACAAAACAAAACAAAAAAACTCAATTAAAAACAGGACGGGAATGGCACTTGACGACAGCAAATCAGTCTCAAACAAATATATTGTGTTGAAAGTGTTATAACATCCATAACAAGATAAGTGGCCTAGTGGGCAAACGACATGTCAGGATTAATTGACTATGCTAACACCCACTCCCATCTAACTGAACTGTGTTGGCCACTGTACATTCTGTAGTTGTGCTTCACGTACATGGACGAGAATTGTAAGTGGGTCCAAGGAGACAAAATCGATCCATTTTTGTTGCACCTAATTAACCACCAGAGCTCCATTCTTGGCTAATCTTAACTAATGCACCTTTAAATGTTTGTGATTGGGGATTTTGGACTGTTTATGTTTAAAATAATTAAATTCACACTTATATCCTTGTCTCAACATTTATTACACTACAACTAAAATTTTGACATAAAATCTAGTGACAGAGAAGAGAGGAAATACATTTGTTGTAAGTTCTGTCATATTCGATGTTGTAAAAAGCTCTCTAGAAGGGTTTGTGTGTCATACATATGATTTGGAGAGAAGTAAGGTCATGCAAAGATTTAGCCAAACATAAATGTACACTTTTCAGTTAATTATGTGTTAACATAGACAGGAAATGTAAATACATTTACAAATCATTAGACGCATTAACTAAATACATGTACAGTGCCCTCCACTAATATTGGTACCCTTAGTAAACATGGGCAAAGAAAGCTATTAAAAATTGTCCTTATTGTTTACCTTTTTGATCTTTTGTTTAAAAAATTAACAAAAATACTCTCATGGATATCAAACAATTGCAAACAAAACAGAGGTTTATTTTTTAAAAAATCTTTGTTAAATATAGGTGTACAACAATTATTGGCACCCTTTTAGTCAATACTTGTGCTACCTCCCTTTGCCAAGATAACAGCTCTGAGTCTTCTCCTATAATGCCTGATGAGGTTGGAGAATACATGGCAAGGGATCTGAGACCATTCCTCTATACAGAATCCATTCTGTGGTCAGTAAAACATTTTTATGTTGATTTTGATGAATGTTTTGGATCATTGTCCTGCTGGAAGATACAACCACGGCCCATTTTAAGATTTCTGGCAGAAGCAGTCAGGTTTTCATTTAATATCTGTTGATATTTGATAGAGTCCATGATGTCATGTATCCTAACAAAATGTTCAGGTCCTCTGACAGAAAAACAGCCCCAAAACATTAAAGAGCCTCCACCATATTTAACCGTGGACATAAGGTACTTTTCCATATGGCTACCTCTCTGTATGTGCCAAAACCACGTCTGATGTTCATTGCCAAAAAGCTCTATTTTGGTTTCATCTGACCATAGAACCCGATCCCATTTGAAGTTCCAGTAGTGTCTGGCAAACTAAAGACACTTGAGTTTGTGGTGATGTAGGTGACTTCGTTTTGTAGTTTTGGAGACTTTCTGACCCCAAGACGCAATTAACTTCTGCAATTCTCCAGCTGTGATCCATGGAGATTTTTTGGCCACTCAAACCATCCTCTTCACAGGACATTGAGACAATATACACACAAATCCTCTTCCAGGTTGATTCATAACATTTCCAGTTGGCTGGAACTTCTTAATTACTTCTCTGAAGGTGGAAATGAGTATTTTCAATGCTTGTGCTATTTTCTTATGGCATATTCACATTTTGTGAAGCTCAACAACCTTTTGCCACACATCACAGCTATATTCCTTGTTCTTACCCATTGTTATGAATGTTTAAGGGAATTTGGCCTATGTGTTACCTCATATTTATACCCCTGTGAAACAGGAAGTCATGGTTGAACAATTTCCTGTTTCTAGTCACCCAGTGTACTAAAAATATTTTAAATATCTATGGAAATATACTTCAAATATATTTTTCTCATATGAATTCATAGGGGTGTCAATAATTGTTGCAAACCTATATTTAACAAAGATATATATTTTTTTTGGATAAATGTGTGATGTCCATGAGAGTAGAGTATTTTTTGTGAATTTTGTTTAACAAAAGATAAAATGGTTAAACAATAAAGAGAATTTTTCACAGTCTTCTTTGCTCATATTTACCAGTGGAGGGCATTGTAAGTTTAGCTACTGCTAAAAAGTCTACTAAATAATAAATTCATGTCTTGCACAGTTGTTAACAAGATTTCAAGATTTTTAGCTACATACCTTATATAAGCATAGATTACAGATGTTTAAATGTTAACTGGTGTTTAACAATACAAATACATTATTAAAATATTAACAAATGTTTTGTCATCAAATAAACCGATTGAATAAGCATTAAATCTATAGCTTAATGATTATTTTTTTACGCAAATTATTAACATATACAAATAGTTACAGCTCATTTAGTAATAAAGAAATATATTGAAGGGGATACAGGAAAATATGTGCACAGTAATAATCTAGTTTCCAAAATCTAGTGGAAAGCAACTTAAATGTATTTTACAAGGAAGCAAAATGCAGGACTGCCATATTTAATACTATTCATAATAACAGACTTTTTAACATCCTTTTGTCTTATTTATTTGATAAAACTCAAATTTCTGGATTTTTTTTTAATCATTAAAGGCTGATTTATTCTTTGGCAAGCTCATCTCTGCAAGTCATGCTAATGCTTGCACATGGTAAAGTACCAATACTTGCATGTAACATAAGCAACATACTCCTCTATGAGGCAGTGTCACATGTACCACACCAAAATTTACTTAATTACAGCAGCGAAGAGACAAAAAACAGTGTGAATTCTGTGTTTAAATGTAGGAATAATAAAGCTGGCAATAAAAAAGTTCTGTAAAAAATATTTACTTGTGAATTTGACATCAGTTTGAGTTTGCAAAAAAGTTGACTAATGAATGTATATGTTTTAATAATGGTCTTATATTGTATACTGGACAGCCCTCTGTGTTCTGCTCAGAATGTTGTGTTTTCTTTAAGTCTATATTTAAGCCCTGAATTTTTCACTTGATCTTTGAAACCATTCAGTTCATGCTCTTTTAATTTTGTATGTATGAGCAGAACTCGTCTTTGATAGCAAACCGTGGCCATACACATGATCTCCTTACAGCTGCGCTTATGATGACACGTACCACCTAAGTGTCTGAAATCCTCACACTTGTATCTAAAATCAAAAATCTGATCTGCTAGGTGCTTTAAAGCCAGATTTAGGATCGTGTTGGTGAGAGGACAGCCAAGTCGCAAACGCCTGAGTTCTCGAGAGCTTTGGACGCTAGGAAGAATGCAGTCTAGAATGTCAAAGTCTGGTGGGGGGGTGGAGGGGATCTGTTTTAGATTGTTGAGGGCGTCTAACAGGAAAGACCACTTGATTTCTTGTTCACCTGTCTCAAAGGTCACGCTGAACACAGTGTGAAGATTTTTTTCTATCTTCCCCTTGAAAGAAGGGGTAATGAATGCATCAAGGCGCTTGGCCAAAATTTGAGTGAATATCAAATAGTTCACATTGAAGATGTGTCTGTCTCCTGAACAATAAGACTCATCAAAAGATGTATCTAGACATTTGTTCATTAACATGTTGTTGAAGCGTATCTTTAAGATTCCCATAATTGAACATTGAAACCATTTATAGTTGCGTACTTCCAGTTCATCAAGTCTGTGTTCTTCTGAGTTAGTCAAAGACTTGATCACACTCAATATTTCTGCTCCACTAATCTTCCCTGCTGTCACGTCAGAATTGAATTTATGTTCCTCCAACCGTTTGGCAACATTTGGGGTTTGCTTATGAATGGTGAGTTTAAGGACAAGAGGATAATGATCAGAAATGTCTTGTTCACGAGGAATAATGTCATACACCTGTTTCATTTTGTCCTCCGGCATGAAAAACATGTCTAATCTGGAGTAACTCTTCTTTTGACGTCGTGTGAAGCCCTCCTCAATTGGGAATTTATATGACCAGGTGTCCTTGAGATTCAGAGAAACAGCAAAATCTTCTAAAATAGCTCTAAATGGTGAATGCCTTGAAGTTGAAGGTTTCCGATCAAAGCTGGGATCTAAAACTGTGTTGAAATCACCTCCAACCACTAGCACACCCACAGCTGTCTCTATCAAATACTCTTTCAGTCTACCCAAGACAATTCTGTCTTCCTTATGATTGTACACATTTACAAGAGTGTATAGTTCACCATACAGAGAACAGAAGAGCACAATGTAACCCCCACTGCAATCCTCATCATGGCATATGTACTCAAATGGTATGTCTTTTTTTATTAGTATTGCAACTCCTTTGCTTTTAGGGCTGTATACAGTGAAGAATACATGCCAGTTTTCCTTTTCAACTTTCTCGAAGATTTGGTAACACTTGGGTCCAACATGTGTCTCTTGCATAAAGACAATATCAGCCTGAAGGTTACTGAGGCTGTTCAACAGTTTTGAAATCTTTGCCGATGACTTTGAAGTTTTTTTACCTTTTATACCATTTGTGTTCCAGGTGACAAAACAGAGGTATTCATGTTCTGCTTGTGATGACATTATTAATGACTGAACTTCTGTAAATAAAACGCACAAATTAAAACACAATTATTTTATATTATTTATGTCTATTGTTGTGTTGTATTTTTAAAAATAAAGAAACTTAATCACAAATATCAGCCCCAAAATAAATACTATATTATAATAATTGCCTTGTTGGAAATGTACCTTGTATGCAGCAGAAAGCTGGTGCAAATGAAAGAAATTAAGAAATACGTCTTTAAGAAATTATGAAATAATTCATTATTTAAGTTTACAGGAATGACTGTGGAAGTTAATCACATCACGTGTGTTGGGTGAATTATCTTTATGTGATTTATTTCTTTTTTTTAATAAGCTTTCAGAAAAATCAGAGCAGAGAAACACATTTGTAGACAATCTATGTAGGTTCTTCATGACTTTCCATTTAAAATGGAAGAAAGGAGAACCTTCATATACTGTTAATCACATTAATGTACAGTACAATGTACAATACTATGTCAATCTTACCTTAAAGACCAGACTGGCAGCTTCAGAGGCCACACTGGATCACAGAATGCAGAGAGACACCAGTGTTTGTTTTGATGTTCCTTAATCACTTGATCTCAGTTCTCAGGTCAGACAACTGTAAAGTAAAAGTCTCCAATGTAAGAGATTCCTAACCTCTATACTATGCTAATGGCCCCATTAGTATTTTGATATGATGTCCTCTGAGATAATTAGGTCTACTGCAAGAAGTCTAAGAAGAAGCCATACTATCTTTATTGCTGTTACAAATTAATAGACTATTATTTGTTTACATTAAAAATCAAGCAATCCATAAAATACTAACACAAAGTTGTAGAGTTGATGCTCATGATTTAAATTTACATAACTTAAACTAAAACATACCAGTATTTGAGAAATACTAAAAATTACATAAATGTGTATAAACACATAAATTGCACACAAATGTCCAGTTCAGACACCATTTCCTTAAAAGAATCATTTATGCATTATGTGTTCTAAAGCTTTTCTTCTTTTTTTTTTGAAAAAACATTGCAAATTATTATGTAGTTTTACGTTACAATTTATTATGCCATTTCCCTCTTTGGGAACTTACCTTGTGCTCTCAGCTGGTGGCAGAAATGAAGAAGTGTTTCAGATGAAGAATCAAATTAGTCGCACAAATTACGGGAAAGTGGAAGTATTTTACCTACAGGAAACATATCAAAAACATTGTAACTATTGGGTAAATATCTGCAGTGATTTCTCCATGTAATATATGGCAAGAAAAGAATGAGCAAAAGGAAAAAGCAGGTTGACACACACACATACAAACACACATTTGCATGAGGATTTGTCTGTTTCTGTGATCTATTCTTTAACCCTTTAAGACCTAAACCTAAGCTTGGAAGTATGCGTGTTTGTTTAAATAAGTTGAGTAAAATTTTTAGTTTTTACATTTAACTGCAAAATTAGCAAAAATCTACAGAATATAATACACTGAATAAAGTTACAATAGAACATTTAAACAATAAAACACATTATAAACTATTAAATTAAGTAAAACTTTACAGTACTGTTCAACTACTCATAGATAAATATCCAGGAACTAAGCGGGAACAAATGGGGAATTCTTTGTTAACAACTATCTTATTCTTATAAAATACTAAGGATTACTAGTTAACTACTCAGTAAATAATTTAGTAGGAGGTCACTATTAACTATGCAGTAATTAATTGAGTGTAATTAGCAAGTTTTCAATTTCCCCTGCAGTCATTTTAAACCACAAGTGGTGACTATTCTAGTTTTGTGCTGATGCAGTGCCACTTGCTGGTACCAAAACATTCTTACATGTGATGCCGTGACATCACGTGAATATAGTACCATTTACATTTACATTCATTCATTTAGCAGATGCTTTTATCCAAAGCGACTTACAAATGAGGACCACCTTGAAGTTGAATATTTTCCAAGAACAGCATGCCTTGAATAATTTTATATCTCTTGTACCAAATTTTTCAATGTTAACAACATTATAATATTTAAGAAGTACATGTAATGCTTTTTAATTGATTTATAGTTATGATCAATATATGTGGCCTTTTATTTACACTTTAGCATCTGATAGCAAGACAATCCAAACTGTCTGATGGCAAGACTGCAGTGAGGAGATGGTATATGAAATGGGAAAAATGTCACGTTTCTCCACAAAAACGTAATAAACAGATTTAAAACAGAAACAAAGAAAACCATTGGTGCTTGAAAATTAATTTGAACATTATATATACAATCAAGAAGTGTGTGTTATTTCTCTGGATAATGTATTTTGTATATTTTAAAACCACTTTGCTGTTGAATTTAAAATGTAACTTTTCCCTTCATTCTTATTCTTATTATTCTAATGGAAACTGCAGAAATGTTGTATGTATGATGATGATGATGATGATGATGATTCTGTGCTGGAAATACATCTTCTTTTCTCTCTCTCTTCATTTTATAGTTTATAACTATAATATAACACTGGAATTAATATGAAGCTTACACAACATCAGCCTGTATGAATTTCAGGATTACTGTTTTAGCCTTCTCATTCATCCTAAATTCTAAATCTTTCTTCAAGCATGGACTTACAGGCTCACCATGCACTGGCATTTTCAGCTGGCACCACTCTTCACAGACATTGTGATTCCACAAATCTTGTTCTCTTTTCACATGCACCAAATCTTCACATTTATTTAAGAAATTGAAGAATTTGTTTGGCTAATGACAGAATTTTACCAACGTGAGCTAGAACAACAACAAATATGCTTATGCAGCACAAGTTACAACACCACTAAATATCCAAAATGAGATATTTGTACAATATGTACAAAATGTACTCTGGGCTTTACTCAAGGAATATTTCAGCATTTTAGCCTAATTAATGTCCACTGCCTTACCAGCACAGAATCAAAAGCTGCTTGCTGGTGCCAGCTGAACATTTCCATCTGCTATTAGTGCAGGTTTGCTGTGTGTAAGGCTGGTGCCAAGATATCTGAACCTGGAGAGAACTGCTCTCTGAGGAAAAAGGACTACAGGAATTAACACTTGAACTCTTGCCCTCAGAATTAGCAGCTTCACCTGAGATAACACATCACACTGAGTGGAGACGAGAAGATCGCACATCACTACATTGCTTCCTTATTTCTCTCTTTCCACACCTTTCTCTCTCTCTGTATTGAGATCACCTTAAACTCACACAAGGTCTGTATGCATTATATAATATGTTTAATGTTGTCATGTAATTAACTATGCATGTTTAGCATCATTCAAAAGGTCTCAGTGCATCTGGAAAATATGGTCTCATTCAGCAGTTTAAATCACTACATAAGATCTAGAGAAAAATGTTGCATGACATTAAAGGCATACCTTCCCCAGGTCCTTCACATAAATTACCTCCTGTATGTAAATAAGATACATCCTTCCACAGATTGGCCCAAATTCCAATTCTAACCACAAACAACACCATTTGGTGGACCTACAGAGTATCTGGGTATTTAGGGGAGAGCTGGCCAAAGATTTGGGGAATCTGTAGACAGATCTCCCACGCAGTTGCTGTGTGTAGTTTCTGTCTATCAGGTATGCAAGTTTGATTTTCTCATGTTGTATTATTATGTTTGAATTTGATTGGCAATGTTGAGTAATGATGGCTGTCATTCTTTCTTCTTATTATTGTTAGTATTATTAGATTTGGTTATGTTCCTACCTTCACAAAAAAATTATTAGACTTGATTATATTCTGACTTATTCTGAAATTATTGTCTCTAGTAGATTACTTTAAGATTATGTGTAGGATGCCTCAGTACTAGGGATCTTTTCCAGTTCACTATGAAACTGAGCACCATGTGTGTGACCTACAATCTCCTGAAGATGTGTGATGCTAGAGTGAGGACAAAGGGTAGGATATGGAATACCTGTCTCTGAAATGCATACCTCCAAAAGCATATGCAGAGGAACGGGGACATGAAAATATGCATCGTACAGATGTGACCTAGTCTTGTGGCTATACGACATAAATAATATCTGATACAATTACCATACATAAAGCCTCTCTTCTAAACCTGAAAGTATGTGGAGCTATAGAACATACCCTTTGTTCTGAGAGTAGGGTATATTTTTTTGATTGTGACTCTCCCCAAGAGAGAAGACACTTATTGGAGCAGAGTGGCAAATTGATTGGACTGGAAATTGGCCAAACACTCAGCCTTGAAGGCTGGAGCCAACAGTTTACACTCCCACAAACTTGTCAAGAAGACCCACTGGTCTGAAGTAGTAATTTCCCAATGATCCAATTAGTAAAGTGTCCTGCCAGCAGCCCCTGTCTTTCTTGGATGGGCTCCACGGTGCTCTTTCATGTTGTGGGGGCATCTTTTGGAGGTCATCCCACAAAGTAGTGGGTTGACCTAGGAAATAGGAATTAGTGCTTTATACAATAAAACCAACAGTGATGTGATCAAAGTGTCAACAGTAGGCATGCACTCAGCCAGAGTCCATTAGGTTAGCTAAAGTGCACACCACAGAGTTCAAGCATGTTGCAGTAGAGATTCTACAAACCTCCTGAAATGTTCCCAATGGTGTGATTGTGTGTGAGATTGGATGCAGGTGCGCATGATTAGAATGAACGTGAGTGTTCTGGGAATTGCGATCCATGGCGGCCATGTTTGTAGGCTGCAGTGCAGGATGGGAAATTTAGCTAGCTAATAGGCTCGAGCATTTCATGAATGAAAGGGGGAAGAGCCTTTCAATGCGGACTCGCATTGTATATTTTTGCATGCAACGGCCCATCGGCACTCGTGGAGCTTTCAGAGGTTTAATTAGCTCAAATGACAATTAAAACTGTCATGGTTAAAAATTAGACACACACCTCATTTGAAGTGATGGAAAAGTCCTCAGGACTTAGTACTGCATCATTGTGTAGACGCAAACTGCCTTCATGAGCAAGTCAGAAGTCCACCTTTCTCCAATTCTCATAGCTGCCCCAAGAAAACACACTCAAACTCTTAGACCACTGAAACAAACACCTGTGACCCATTTGAATGCCTCTCTCATCTACTACATCTGTTGTAGGAAAGCACCATGTGCTGTCATAAGAATATGTTTAATTTATATAGTGCCTTTCCAGAGCTAAAGGACACTTTACAATTCAATGATACATAAACAATGAACAATCATGCACAAACACACAATGTGAAAAACAAAGAGCAACCAAACACAGAACAGAAATACACAGTACAGTTACTGAGAAAATGTATTATAACAGATTAGGACAGATAACACTGAGACAACAGATACGTTTTTAATTCCGATTTGAAGTCGGAGATGGATGTGATGCTGCGTAGAGTGAGAGGGAGAGAATTCCAGATTTCAGGTGCTACAACACTGAAAGACTTGCCACCCATGGTTGAGAGACAAAATCTAGGAAAAGAGAGCATTCCGAGCCCAGAGGACCTGAGAGAGCGGGGCGGGTTGTAGGGGAGAAGCAGTGCACTAATATAGAAAGGTACCAAACCATGAAGTGATTTAAATGTGAGCAGGATTATTTATATTTAATACAAAATGAAACCGGTAGCCAATGCAGTTCAGACAGGATTGGAGTAATGTGAGCTGAGCGCATGGTATGTGTGAGAAGTCTAACGACAGAGTTTAAAATATATTGCACCCTAGCAATAGAATTAGCAGGTAGACCAATAAGGAGAGCATTGCAAGTCAAGCTGTGAGGAAATCTAATGCATGAACCAGTCTTCCAGCACCTTTGAAGCTAAAAAGGGACGGAGGTGAGCAATGCGACGCAGGTGAAAGAAACCAATTTTAGGAACGGGGTTTATATGAGCTTCAAAGTTGAGGGAGGGATCAAAGATGATGCCTCCATTTTTTACAGTACTAGTTGGTTTAATTCAGGAAAAATTCAGGAAAGAGCAACAAAAGTCTTCAGATACCAGGGGGAAATGTGGGAGGAGGGGACAGGCCTAGTCCTAATAGGAGCATGCTTATGCAAAATATTAGAAATAACAGAGTGGTTTTTTGAGAGTATCACTGAAGGACAGGAGATATCAAAAACATCAGAAATTTTAGAGGAAGCAATGGAAGCACAGACTAATGTGGCATCAACCGATTAAAGCTCCTGATAGGATATCATTGTATTATTGCATTTAGAGCAGGTAGACTGCGACTAAATTCAATGAGCTTATGATCAGATATGCCATTGTCAAAAGAGGAGACTGAAGCAATATCAAACCCAGATGTACAGATTAAATCAAGAGTATGACCATGGGTGTGAGTAGAAAAAGTCACATGCTGAGTCAAATTGAAACAATCAATAACAGACAGTAGTTGAGATGAGTTAGAGCTCACTGTATCCACATGAATATTAAAGTCATCAAGCAGGAGGACAGGTGAACACAAAGCACAGGCAAGAGTTAGCAGTTCACTGAGTTTGCAAAAAAACTCAGATTGAACTTTGGGAGGATGATATCGTAGTATAATTGTGAGAGGACAGTGAAAATCAGACTTTAATACCATATAGTCGAATATATTAGTATTGTGAAAGTCAAGTTGGGCTACATGGCCACCCCCCTTGCCATGTAGCCACGGTCTGGACAGGTGTCTATATCTGGTGTAAGTAGGTTCAGCTGCACGTAATCACCAGGTAAGTGTCAGGTTTCAATGAGTAGTAGCATATCAAAGTTTTTGTCCGTGATTATTTCATTGAGGTATGAGGCTTTATCAGAGATGGAGCGGCAGCCCTGATGAGCAAAATGATGATGTGAAGCATCGGGGGTGATCAGAGATTTATAGCACTGTACATCGTGGTTAGGATATATAAGCGATTGGCACATCCTACAGTCAGTAGATGGTGACTTAGACTTAGGTCGGGCCCAGTTAAACCAGATGCATGGGATAATACCAGGTATTTGTGCAATGAGTGTTCAGGGATTCTCCAGGTGTGTGGTGTATGTATTGCAAACGACAAGTAATCCCAAGCATCTGACAGTACTCGTATGTCGCAGAATCAAGATGCGTACGGCACTTTAAAGCCCTGACTTGGGATGATGAGTATCCAATCTCCATTTTAGTTTTATCACCAAAAATTATGCATAATAGGAGCAGAAAGTGAGCAACTGCCCGAGGCATATTTATGCTGACAGATATGATGCGGCCACCAATACCACATTAGCCAGACCCCGACTGTCACAGCTCACTAAGAGGATGGCAACCCATCCAAACAGTAAGTAGTAAGCAATCAGCAGAACCAATGCAGAGAGCATTAATTCATTCACCAGACGAGCCAGAAATGGTGGACAGAATGAGGAGAGAACTTGCAGCAGGCCGACAGCCAAACAAGCATCAAGCAGCGAGAAGAACCACAAACGTATCCAAAAGAGTCCAAAACTGAAAATGTTGGCGGTAAAGGAACCAAAAAAGCTAAATAATTCACACAAGGCATATACAAGTCAGACAAAACCAAAAAAAGACCAGGCGCAAAGTGTTATTGCACCGGAAGTGAAAAGTGGAAAGTCATACACTGGGCCGGCCATGAATAATTAAGAGACAGCGTCTTCTCATAGGATAATAACACACAGTCTCAAGAATAATTATGAGACAACGACGCGTCATCGATGTACATTGCCACATCACTGCCTGTAACGACATTTTAAACCCCAAAGACGAAAATAATGGAAAAAAGCTCAAAATTAACCAGTTTGCTCCTACAATTAAAATTAACGCATACCAAGATTGTCTTTTATGATGTGCGACATGTACGCCTGTGTTAAAATCTCAGAAAATGTAGTTTAGTGTTTCATGAAGCTTTTAGGCCTAATAAGTTTTGACGAACAGAAGTGTGTCCAAATATTTGCACATGCCAAATAATATAAATAAATAACGAATTATGTCACTTCACTACTTCAAGTGAAGTAGAAATTGTGGTTTGAGGCACCTATATTGTGGTCTAGGTGCTATAGTCAATACTAACACCATAACACTATTTAACACCAGACAACCCACAAGCAGCTTCAACTCAAAGGCTCTGAGCAGTTGATAAGACTCAAGCTAAAGTAAAATATAAAACTCTATATGTAGTGTTTGATAGTAAGTCATACACTGAGGAAAACAGGATGCTCAACAACAACAACAAAATATACATATACAAAATGTACTTACAAATGTATGACAAATTAGACCGTATTTTTTCTTCTCAGCATACAAATGAACTTCAAATGATTAATGGGTGAATTTGGCATTACAAACAATAAATATATCATATAGTATATTAAATACAGGGAGACATAAGTGTTTGCTGTTGCTGATCTCAGTTCAGCTCAGACAACTGTTGTTTACTGTCCAATGTTCAATGTAAGTAATTCTATTTATTAACAAATGGAATTTTTTCCAGGATGCCCACAAAATAACCAAAACTTCTGCATGAAACCAAAAAAAATGCTGTTATCTGGGTTGAAGTTAAGAAACATTATGAATGATTACTTTGTCAGACTATTTACCATTGATATTAAAATAATTTAAAAATGCATAATTTAAAATTAAACAAGCAAATCATTATTTAAGCCATACTTTTGTAATACAAATGAACATCCAGTTCACGTATAAATTGTTTCAAAATATAATGCAATGGCACATATTTCATTAGAATTTATTATCGCCTGTTAAAAGCTAACATTTTATATTTACATTCATATGATTTATGTGCTACTATTTTTAGAAAAAAAAAACATTCAATTCTATTGAGGACCAATAATTTAATAGCAATCAAGAACTATTGTAAGGTATGTATTTGTAATGTTGTAATTCACATCTATTTCAGTAAATATTTTAAATGCTATTATATAGATTTCCTCTTTGGAAAGCTACCTTGTGCACCCACCTAGCAGCACAACAAACAGTCACATGAGTCATACAATTCAGAGGAGCTTTGAAAACACAATAGCATGTCACAGGTGAAGTAGTTATTGGTCCATGCAGCAGAAGAAAGGAAATGATTACTCTATGTAATATATGGCAGGAAAATCAACTTGGAGAAAACATTAATGATCACTGTTAGAGTGTTTGGTAACACTTTCTATGAAACCCATGCTTATAATGAATTATACAGTGGGGGAAATAAGTATTGGACGTGTCAAAAAAAAAGTTCAGTAAATATATTTCCAATTAGGCTTTTCACATGGAATTTTCGCCCGTCATCAGTATTAACTCAAGAAATCCAGAAATATAAAGAACTCACAACATTAAAGTCTATAAATAAAGTGATGAGTAATAAAGTAGAATGACAGTAGAAAACAGTATTGCCCACAGTAACTGAAATTTATTTAATACTTAGCAGAGTGGATATTTAGTCCACCAGCATGGACTTCGAAATTTGAAGGATCTGGAGAGATTCTGTATGAAGGAATGGTCTCAGAACCCTTGCCATGTATTCTCAACCTCATGTCATTATAGGAGAAGATTCAGAGCTGTTATCTTGGCAAAGGGAGGTAGAACAAACTATTGACTAAAAGGGTGCCAATAATTGTTGCACACCTATATTTAATTTTTTTAACATGTGTTTTGTTTGCAATATTTTGATATCCATGAGAGCAGTTTTTTTTTTTTTTTTTAGTTTTTTAAACAAAAGATCAAAAGATTCAACAATAAAGACAAATTTTCACAGCCTTCTTTGCTTATATTTACCAAGGGTGCCAATATTAGTGGAGGGCATGGTAGGTTCATGGATTTCATTTAAAAAGGAAGAAAGTTTGTCATGTTAGTGTGCAGCACATCTTACATACCTTAAACACCAGACAAGTAACTTGTTTTTGATGCTCCTTGATTCCTTGATCTCAGTTCTCAAGTCAGACAACTGTAAAGTAAAAGTTTGCTTGTAAGTTAGTGTCTTTGTTTACCGTCAGTGTTTTTGTTTATTTAATAATCAAATACCAAAAATTGCATAAATGTGTAATAGTACATAAATTCGTACACATACCATTGCCTTTAATAAATGGTCTCTGTGTGTTGTGTATTATTAACCTATTTTTCAAAAAATATTATAAATGTTATTATATAGAGTCCCTTGTTGGGAACTTACCTTGCCGCAAAATGTAGTGATTATAAAGAGAAAAGGAGGCTTTTAGCTCCTACATACAATGCAAGAGAAACAAAACGAATAATGAAAAGCAGGAAATGCACACACACATACATTCATGCGATATTTGCATGAGCACATCCCTCTTTACATGATGCATTGTCTAACCCATAAAGAACTAAACCTAAGCTTGCTTGTGAATATGTGTGTTTTTCAACACTAAACACTAGCGAAATTGTGTGCCCAAGAAAAAAAAGGTTTATATTTGTCTGTAAATATTGCCAGAACATGTAGAATGTAATATATGGAATGAATAAAGTTACAATTTACAATAGACGAATAAACAATAAAACACTTTACAAATTAGTAAATGTTACTGGAGGTCTCTGTGCTACTGTACAACCCTGTGACTGTTTCTATGATTTGGGCATTTAAAGTCAAGTTTAGAAACAAAAATGAAAATGTACTCTAGGTTTTCTTGATCAGGTTTAAGATTGTGTTATTGACAGAACAGCTGCTGCTCACATCATGTGGTCCATGATGGTGATGGTGACACAAACTGATGCAAATGTCCACATCCAGTTATAGTCAAATATAACCTCCATACAACGCAAATTCTGGATTCAATGTGAAACTAAAGTACAAAATGAAAGTAAATTTCTGTGTATTTGTAGACAAACAGGGAAGACATTTAAATTTAGCAGGAGGACATCTGCTAATAAGCATCCAACATAAATGCTGCCAAGGCGCATGTATGAGCACAACATGTCTGTAAATGAAAGACAGGTCATGCACTCTGTCTCACTTTTGAGAATCAGATCTTCTAGCTTCCTCAGAGCCAGATCGAGGATGAGGTTGGTGAATGGACAAATATCTGAGTTCCCCAGAAGAGCTTCAGCTTACATTACATGATACATTAAATACAACATACTAAATGCTAACAACTGTTAAATGTGCTTCTTTACCTGAATTCATTCATCATTTGTAAGGCAAATACCAGTTTTGGAAAATGCTATACAAAATTGTAATTATACTATGTGATCCTAATTCCCAGGTACTCAACAGCTTATTAGAAGATTTCAACCAGATCAAAAACTTGAGGCAGAGAGAAGTAAAAAAAAAAAACTGTGATCCATAAGCACAGTCTGGTTCAAATGTCCACATCCAGATACTCATAATTTGGTTAGGCCTACATACATTTGCAAAGATATGAATAAGAAATAAACTTGCTTTTGCATAGTCAAATTTAACCTACATGAAAGACAAATTCTCGATTCACTTTAAAATAAAGCACAAAACGAAAATATATTTTTTCTCTCTTGCCAATAGTATAAGAGAAATTGTACACTGTAAGAAATATAACAATCTAAATCCAATCAATGGTTAAATATGCTTCTTTAATTAAACAGTCATTTACAAAAGGCAGGTGTATAGACAAATAAAGGATTTGGAAAAGCATTATTTACTGCTTCATACTTGTGAAGTGTTGTATGAATTATGAATAAAATTATAAACTGAATTATCATTCTATTCGAGTCTAATTCTCATGTTAAGTCTTCCATACAGAGTTTCAGAAAGTTCATCTAAATACTTATTGAAGAGATACACATATGTTTACAACTTTATGCACTTACTATAAATTCCATTCAGTCATTTGGTCACTCTCACCTCTAATGTATTCACAAATGCAAAATTCAGTCAAGTTTTCACACTCTTAAATCTAAAAATCATCATCTAAAACATCAGAAATTCTACATACTGCTACATAAATATTAATTATACCTAACTGTGAAATACTTTGAAGTGGGAAGCTGTTGAAGTGTGAAATTAATTTTCACTGGAGTGTTAGAGCTGGTGTTTAAAGTTTGTGGTCTAGATATTTAATTGGAAAACAAAAAAACAAGTTTCAGATGAACAACAAGATAGTGAAGTCATTTGACCACAGAAAATCAGCATGAGCCGAATGTGCTTTGTGTACATGGGTGGAAATTGGAAGCAGGTTGAAGGAGTAAAAATCATTCTGATGTTGTTGTACTTAACCACCTACTTGATAGCCAATCTTGACTAATCGTTACTATTGTACTTTACATTTTTTAATGATTGAGGATTTTGAACTGTTGGCATAGAAAAGATGTCATCTCTATGGTGAATTGTACACACTTGTTAATAAAACGTAAATGTAAATGTACACATAATTACTTCATTAATATTGTATTAAAATGCACTGGAAATTGAGATGCAATTTCTGATAGATTACAATTCTTTAGAAACTTAAATACAATCACATTTTACTATATACTAGGTATCTGGTATATGTATAGGTATTGCACATTTATAACTATTGAATTCAAGTCTTACACACACTTTTTAACAAGTTTTTACAACACATACATCTACAACTACAGATCTGCTGCTAGTGTTTATTGTTATAAATGCATTATCTCAATATTTACAAATATTTTATTATATACACATTGAATAATTATTTAAATGTATTAGAAAGCTATACATCTCACTTACTATACTAACATCCTTAGTTATCTGCAATGCATTCATATTATTGCATTTGTGCCATTTGAGTCTTAGAAGTTGAATGAAAATCCATCACCTTCTGATGTGAAACCTGCCCAAAAGTTGAAACCTTCAAGGCGTGTCTGCACTTTCAGAGCATCAACTAGGACTCAACAGACATTTTGACAAAGTAGCTTTATAGAAGTCCAGATGTCAATTTTGATTGTTATTAACCTAGGAGGTGAGAGTGGGAAGGGTATCACCCCAGCAACAAAGACTGTACAATATATTAGCTTAACATTTTTGAAAGGTTATGTCAATCTTAAAGATAGGCATGTGTTATCTTACTAACAGCACACTTTACTGTCACAGCAAAACCATCAAGGCCATTGCAAAGAACAGGATCACGTCTTTAAGCCTGAGAAGCCATGGTCCATCAGAGGGTGTACTGTTCTCAAAGCCAAAGGTAAAATTTCAAGTGAAAATTAGCTTAATCTGAATGTTTCTCAGTGTCCTATATGCCCTGTTTGATCTTCAAATACATGTGTTTGTAGATCAGCTTTCTCATGTGACTGAAGAAATGTCAGGTGCTTCTCTGAGGAATTGCCTCTTATAGTTGTTTCTCATGATTCACTGAAATCTTTATTTTGCATAGATGAGTGCTTCAGTATCAAAGCCCTGGTGGTTAAGTAGGAGGACAGTGGGAAGATCCATTTAAAACCAGCTGGTAATAAATACATGTAAAATAACCTGCATTATCTTGGAATATCTATTCCATTCCCCATTAGACGAAAAAACAGTGCTTGTCAGACTGTAATGGTTCCATCTTGATGAATCGACACAGTGGTGAAACTGGCCCTGAGGGAAAAAAAAACATTTAAACCTTCACAAAACCAGCAGATATCACTATTAAGTGTGGTTCCTTATGAGACATGTGATGACATGTTTCATGTGAGGTTTTTCAAAACCCAGGACTGAGAATTTGGTATATTTGATGGAATGTGAGAGCTTTAAAGCTGCACTGAGCATCTGTTCTATTCTCAGTTCTACTACAGAAAACATGTGCATTACTATTAGATACATAAATGCACTGCTAACAAGCATCCAGTAAACTATTTTCCACAAATCAGGTCCTTCATGAATCTGCTGTTAATATGAATCATTACTAAAGTAGATTTCTATGTGTGTGTGTGTGTGTGTGTGTGTGTGTGTGTGTGTGTGTGTGTGTGTGTGTGTGTGTGTGTGTGTGTGACTATATATGGTGTACAGTGGTTGAAACGTTTAACCGCAGAGAGGGGACACCCCCTGACTCCTGGACCATCTGCCTTTTGAAGGATGAATACAAATAAAGCTGCATTCTCATATATTCTAGAAGTTTCCACATTTTCTTACACCAACAAGCTGTCAGGACCCTCAATATTAAACTCCCTGCTGCTCACTTACCTCAGAATTAATGGACACAACCCCATCATGCCTTAGCCACTTTAACCAATCTTCTTATCAGTTACAGAACTGTCACTTTATTTCTATAAAACAGGGACTTCTGTGCTGCTAGTGGTGATTATGTACTACGCACCACACACCACACACTATACCATGCTGTTGTTTTACATTTAATGTCCTGTGTTGTATTTATTGTATTGTTCCATTGGTTGTACTTATGGTTTATTGTTTATATTTATTATAATGTTGTTAAAAAACATACAGGTTGACTTTATACGGGAGTGATACATTATACATAGTTGTAGTATTGTTTTCATTATATCTAATTTTAAGAACAGCTGATAAGTTTTTATGTATTTCCAAAATTAAAAAATAATAATAATAATTTCTAGGTTTTAACTATAGATTAGCAACATTCTGGCCCTGCGATGGATTGGCACCCCGTCCAGGATGTCCCGTGCCTTGTGCCCCTGGGATAGGCTCCAGGCTCCCCACGACCCAGTAAGGATAAGCGGTACAGAAATTGGATGGATGGATGGAGAGCAACATACTGTGTACTGTAGAGCAAAGGTTCTCAACCTTTTGCAACTAAAGTCCCTCCAAGCCTCCCTTATCATGCGGCATATACCTAATCTATAATCTGTGTTTATGACTTTTATAAAACTATATAACAGACAGGTATGGAACATGAATTATATAAAATGTTTCACTATAACTACTTTGAACAAGAGAACTAGGCTGTAATAACGTGGACTATTTTACATGTAAAACATGTTGCATTACTTTCATCATGCATTCTAAAAACATTCACAAACGAATTATGCAAATTGGGATGAATTGCGCATCTCATTAGCCATGACAGTGGGATACATGCACTTGCTTCTTTTTACATTCACGTCTATCAGTACGTTTACATGGACAACTATAATCCCATATTAACCCGATTAAGACAATACGCTGATTAAGAAACTACCATGTAAACACAGATTTCTGACGATCTTAATCCAACTAAAGGCATACTCGAAGTAAACACAAATCGAATTAAGACATGTGGAGTATTGCTGTTTTAGTTGCATTATCGAAGTGCATTACAGACATGTACACACCTTAATCACACTATTAAGATCGTGTGGGAGTTCGCTTTTTGAAAGGGAACTCCACGTTGCGTTTAGCATAACACTATGGGAGTACCCCTCGCGCGCAACAGGCATCTAAAGATTGTGTAAAATCATGCCTGTTTAATTTAAGCGCGTTGCGTGATTTATATATGGCACCTGTGAACCACGTCATCAGCCTTATTATCTTCAGCGAGACTGCATGTCAGTTGTTCATGTAAAGAACAAAAAGTTGCTTCATTTCCTCTCTATCTTTTCTCAAAATCTCTGGACTTTTTGTGTGAAGTGTCTAGTTGTGGAGCATGCAATGGCAGCCTCGAGAGGCTGTGCATTGTAACGCCTACATTAGGCAGCTCTGCTCATGTCTTGCTCTCTTCTCAGAAGCCGAAGCAAGTTGGGTTTCAGAGCCTCACAGATCTTGGCCAGCCACTGCGGAGGCAGCTAGCCGTCTCAGGTCTGAGGGATCTCTTATGTATCCGGAAGAGGAGCCAGAGACGACGCTGCTCTATCTCATGCTCTGTCTTCCGGGTCCAGCTCTCCGCTGGATTTTGGAGCTCGCGTCGCGACTCCTCCTATGGAAAGCAAAAAAAAAAACACACACACACACACACACACACACACACACACACACACACACACACACACACACACAAATAATAGTGATAATTCCTCTCTGACTCCAAGGAGCCAGAAGGATGTGTTAAAAACTGAGACCAGCATATAAAGAGCTGCTTGAAGTGATTACTAAGGCTGAATAAGCATTTTTCTCCCCAGTGAAAGTAAATCCCTCACACTGCAGAAAACTCCCCCTTTCTTCCAGAAGTGCATGACAAAATATCCGTCATCTGGGCGAAAACCATGCATAAGCCATATTTATAACCCCACAATGTTGGATTATTTGGTCATTGTGGGGAATGAATGGCATGGCTATTTAGATGTGCTGAATGTGGAGGAGGTGCTTGTGAGCTACATCTCTCCATCGACGGCAGGTAATTTAGGGGGGCTGGCTTTGCCATCCAAGCCACTGTGTAAGGCCACCGTGGCATTGGTGGGCAAGGCCTATGCAGTATTAGTCTTGCTTGTGGGTCACTGCAGACAATGACAGTGTTGCAGGCCTACCAAACAGACCTGCTGAGTGACCTTGACATATGGCGGCATTCAGCCAGTTAATTCCATGTTGTATCAAGTTCACCTGGGCATCCACGTGTGGAGCCTGGGCCAGCACTAGTGCGAGGGAGACACAGAAGGTGAATATGGCAGCCCGCCAACCCCCACCGACAGCCAGGGGAACTGGGTGGACACAGTCACAGTCTCTACTAGGCCTGATCTGAGAATGGTCATAAAGGCCAAGCAGACAAAGAAGAACAGTCCTGAGGGGCCATGGAGGGATGTATCAGAGGACATGAGGTTATTAGTGCAGTTAACCCTCAGTGCTACCGTAGGGCCTGCCCTAGCCAAGGCTGTCCCAAGTTTTCAGTGTTCCCTGGTCAGAGAGCTGTCACATGGCACTGAAAATCTGATGCTTTCCCTCCATTAGAATGTAGAATAGTTAATGTCACTAAAAGACCATCTGGCAGCATGGAAACTACTGCCAAATGTGTCTCCATGGGTTCTGTGTACCATAGAAAAGGGTTACCGGGACCAGTTTAGAGCTCGACCCCCCCGGTTCAGAGGTGTGCTCACCACAGTAGTCAGCACAGACCAGAGCCCAACGTTAGCACAGGAAGTAAGATCCCTCTTGGACAAAGGGTCCATAGCACATGTACCCCGTTCCCTGAGGGAGGGAGGTTTTACAGCCGTTATTTCCTGGTCTGCAAAAGACACAGGAGTATGCGGCCAATTTTAGATCTGTGTCGTCTGAACTTTACTCTTCGGACATACAGGTTCAAGATGCTGACGTCCAAACTTATCGTTCCACAGATTCAGTTTGAGGACTGGTTTGTGACAATAGATCTAAAAAGTGCATATTTCCACATAGGAATATTGCTAGCTTTATCCCCTCACACCTTCATAAAGTGCATGGATGTCATTCTGGCTCCACTGTGACTGCAGGGCATCCGTGTACTAAACTATATGGACAACTGGTTAATTCTAGCACGATCCTGGGAACTGGTGGTTCAACATCGAGAGGGGGGTTTTGTCCAAGGATGAAACCTCTGAGAGTAATCACTGTCTCGCGGCGATGCCTATGTGCTCTGAGAATTTGAGTGTTCAGGCAGGTGCAACTAATTCTTCTCTGGGCAGAGGGAAAGTTTTGTCAGTGAGTGTAATGTACAGTCTGGGCAAATGGAATGTGGGGGCAGACATCCTGTTGAGGCAGGGGCTGAGGCCCAGGGATTGGTGGCTCCATCCACAAGTGGTGGAGGCCATATAGTGGAGGTTTGGCCAAGCGGGACTGCATTGGTTCGCCTCTGAAGAGACAACACACTGTAGTTCATCCTCATTCCTCCCACACAATTAGGGCTGGACGCATTGGTGCACATGTGGCAGAGGTCACATCTGTACGCTTTTCCCCCGATCACTCTGCTCCCACAAGTTCTAGCGAGAGTTCATCAAGACAGTCAATGTCTGCTGCAAGTAGCACCTTATTGGATAGCTCGAATATGGTTCTCAGAGATAATATCCCTGCTAGATGGCACACTTTGTGAGATTCCCATCCAAAGGGATCCACTGTAGAACTGTGAACTGCGTAATAGCCACTGTCCTGGAGTTCTTACAAGAATATTTCTCAGCGGGGTGGGCTCCTTCTTCAATCAAGGTTTATGTGGCTGCTATTTCGGCCAGCCACACCCCTGTTGATGGAGCCTCTGTTTGGCAACATCCTCTAACTTTGAGGTTCATGCGTGGTGTCAGGTGACTTAGGCCCATCTGTAAGCCACGCATACCTTCCTGGGACCTTTCTGTGGTCCTGGAAGGTCTGTCGGGTGCCCCATTTGAGCCCTTAGACCGTATCTACAGTCTCAAGCCAGAAGGCTGATTCATCACCCTCGGCCAGAACTATGGAAACTGTGGGTCTGGTCCCTGAGGGGCACCAGCTCATAGATTCTGGTCTCACAACCAGGTTGTAGACCAGAGGTTGTAGAGACCATGTTAAACGCTAGAGCACCATTTACAGGGAAATTGTATGCGCTCAAATGCGGCTTTTTGTCTTGTGGCATGAGGAACACCAGCTAAACCCTGTGAATTGTGCAATAGCTACAGTCCTGGAGTTCATACAAGGACGTTTCTCAGTGGGGTGGGCTCCTTCTACAATCAGGGCTTACGTGGCCACCATTTCGGCGTGGTGTCAGGTGGCTGAGGCCCATCTGCAGGCAGCGCATCCTAGGCCAGATTATATTCCTAAAGTGCCTACATGTGCTGCCCAGCCTGTGGTGTTGCAGGCTTTCTGCCCTCCTCTGTTCCTCACACTGGAACAAGAGAGGATACACCAGCTGGGCTCTCTGTACTTACATCCAGTACTCACAGTATAAAAATGTTTATTTTCACTATACCGCTAGTTCTCTTTGCAGAATAGCAATCCTTCCCTGCCTGTTTCTCCCAACAAATCTTTTCTCCAAATGTCTCTCTTATTTCAATTTTCCTTGTTTCTGCATAAAATAGATAAGATAGACAGCTCTCGGGTCTATTTTAATGATACAGTGGGATTTTGGGACCAGTGTCCCACTTAGTATGGGATCACTCCAGGTGAAAGACTGTGTTGTGTGTCAGCCTTGCTTTGATTTCTCCAAAAGCAATAGCACACAAAATACCAATTATTTTATACTGTAGAATGCATTCTTTTTGAGTTGAAGCAGAGGGAAGTGTAAGGTGCTTCAATACATGAGAACGATGAGATGAGATGATATTTTTGAACTTCTAAGACATGCTGTCAACTGTTTGGATGGCTAAACTAGAGTTTAGTAATGCTTTAAAAGAAACCCAGCCTATGAAGATTTGTCAGCCTTAACATGCAGTAATTGCCCTCTCCTACTAAAATAGGTTGAAAACACTCACAATATTATGCTTAATACATATTTTAACTTACAGAGGCCACCATTACATCTGCAGTGCAGTCTGAGTCGATGATGTAAAATGGTTGCAATTTGAGCACTCTGAACCACACTCCAGAATAGCGCCATTAAGCAAAATAATTAGCTACTTGCCCCTGCAGCAGAAAAAGAATGCAACAATGTGCTGCTTTTGGCTGTGATTTTCTAGTTCTTTTGTGCTGTGATACAGGGGATATCTGTAAATATAATCAAACCTGCAACCATGTTGTTAGTGCGTTTTTTCTGTAAATTTTCATAAAGTAAAGCTCCTGTAAAATTAGCCTAAAACGCCTAGCCAAGGCATACCCAAACTAAAATTAAAGCTGTTCTTGAACCATTTGGAGTACATGCATGGTTTCGGTCTCTTTTTGAAAGGTGGACCAAATATACTTCATAACTGAATTGTTTGGACCTTTGCCAGTATAACAAGACTGTTTTTGTCAGGATGTTATTGATCAGTGGATTACTATGAGGATTCATATGAGGTGAGTTGCCTCCGTTTCGTAAGTGTTTGTTTGTACATCGGTGGTCTGACAGAGATGTTGATTGTAGCTGCTGTTTGTATCTTGAAATGGTTTATATTTATATTGAAACACAAGAATCTTAGCTTTCCAAAGGTATGAGTACCTTCATACACACAGAAGCTGTGTAGATGGATTTGCTCATAACATGGTGACATCGTGCTGACCATTGGGATTTTAACAGGATAAAGTATACGACAGCGAGATAATAGCTGGTAATCTTTAAAATTATTGATATTAGATTACGTTTTAACATAAAACGATAGTTTAACTGACTGATGAAGGTATGTTTCATTATGGACAACTAAAAGATGGCATTTGCCTAAGACCCTAAGGTAATAATAAGGTAATAATGTAACAAATTAAGAATAATAAGTTCCTATACAGCTAACTACATCTAGATCATTTCATGTGTGACTAGAGTGCCTGTAATCCAAACACAGACTGAATAAACATAAACTGATGCTACTGACACAACACCTCCCACGTCCACTTTCATTTTCATTTTAGTCAGTGCTTTCAGCTTCCATGCAGATAAGTATTCAAATTGTACCTAAGCAAAGATAATATGAATAAGAAATAACTTGAGCTTTCTTTGCATAGTAAAATCTATCCTCCATGAAAGACAAATTCAGGATTTACTAGGATACAAAATGAAAGTATCTTTCCTCTCTAACATAAAAACAATCCCTGTTAATAGTAATGCTGAGATATTTCCACACATTTTTGACAGTTTATCACTTTAAACCACAGATTCAAGTAATAATATTTATTACAATAGTTAAGAAGAAAAACGTAAATTCATACTGTGCATAGTTCAAATATTTCATTTTTGTTTCACTTTTGTTTTCTTTACAATTTTATGGTCAGGTGTTTCTTCCATTAATAGACACAGTGTCACAACAGAAAGACTGAGATGAATGCAAATGCAGTAGAGGCAGTTTAATCACAATCGGCAGACAAATCCATAATGTGAGGTAAGTTCAAGGTCAAAAACAGGAAGAGGCTCAGGCGATCAGCAAACAGCACAATGTAGAAAAACCAAAATACAGAAACCAGGAAACAATCCTAGCCAAAAACCAGCGTACGTGATACGTGAACAAAAGACTTGGTAAGATCAGAGTTAACACTACTGAGTTTTACTTTGTAACCATTTGAATGTCCAAGATCTGCTTATATAGAGTTTGAGTGTAATTGGAAACACGTGTGCTCGATTAGAACTCTCTGTGGATTGTAGTCTGTGGTGGCCATACCTGTATGGCTGAAATGTTTGTAAATGATTGTTGATTTTGGACTCTTGGCATTCAAAAAAATCCATTCACATGTGTATCCAGGTCTCCACATATATTCCACTACTACTAAATACTGACATAATATATTGACAGAGAAGACTGAAAATATACAGCTAAATACTTTTGCTGTAAGTTGTGTCAGCCCCACAAATAATTTGTAGAGCTGTAACTTCAAACGATAGATTATCAGCTCTCCCATTCACTAACATGGGTAAAAATTGTACTGCAGCCAGCCATTAGATGCACTGAACGAAGGGAATAAGTGGTCAGTCAGATTGAAGAAAAAATAGAATTTATATTTTACATAAAATATTTAGTTTCTCATCAAAATGTAATTTCATTGCTTAAAGTAAATGTATTTTAATTAAATTAAATTAAATTAAATTTAAACAAGTATCTAATATACTAATTAGAATGATTGTGAAGTGTGAAGAATGTATTGTGATTGTGATCAACTGACATCATATTAACGTGATCCAATTATTGGGTTCGAGCCCACGTGAGAGTGCAGTGTTTGATTTTAAAAACCGTGTTAATGTGTTACCCGTGTTAACACATTTGGTTGTCAGTTTCCACCATACTGTGTTGGATTTGGAATGTTGAGAATGTGATTTAAAAACAGATTTGAAGACCGTCCGAGGCAGCCAAGATCAGGATTAAAAATTTTATTTAAGATTTTATATATTTCCCAAATATTTATGGACCTGACTGTACATTTCAAGACAACTGACACGTTTTACACGACACAGCTTTTATTTATTAAGAAAGAAATATGACATAGTAAGAATTTCCCAAAAAACAATATCCTCATAAATAGAGTAAAGATGACTTAATATAGCATTAGATTCAACAAAAGCTAAAACCTACTGTTTATATATCTATAATGATTGCAGTCAGACACAAAACCCTGAACCATTGCTGTAATAATCGACAAAGAACTGGACAAGAATTTGAAAGAGAAAAGTCAAATGATAATCCTTAAAACATTTTAAGTAAAACTACATAGATTGCATTCAAATATACATTTATATCTTACAGATAACTCCAGTAATCCCAGCTCATGAAACACATGTTAACATTAGCAACTGTATAACAGTGTCTGAAACCCTTTATATTTTATTGAATCTATTTTAATTGTGCTTCCAGTGATGGACTGTGATCACCCAATGGGCCCTTATCTATGGTCATTCCTGAAAAAGTCAACAGAAAACCCTTTTCCTCCAAGTGTTTATAAAATGAAGTGAATTTTAAAATACCTTCTTTCAATCCCAATAAAGAAGACCATAACGAAGTATGATATCATTACTTTAGAATGGACCACATTCACGAAATTACAGTAAACATATTTACAACCAGTAGTCAATACAGTAATAAACAAATGCATTAAATAAAAACAGTCAATAAAGTCATAACAGCAATCAAAATTAAACATAAAATTAAGCACATATATATATATAAATTTTGGTCAGACATGAAAAAATAAATGCACCTCTGACGGAGGTTTAAATGCAATTTCAATTTGCAATGCAGATGTTGTACAGAACTTGTCATATGCTTAATATTCTTCAAATGGTTGCTGTTGAAAAGCCCTTTAATAATTCTCAAAATATTTAATATCTAGGTAGTGCTGTACATCAATAAAGTATTTTAAAGTCAGGATGACAATATAAAATTAAATAGTTTGTCTTGGTCATGTCTGGATATTTTGTAATCCTACCACAGTAAATGTATAAATGTAATCTAGCTGTAACATACATTTGTGTGTTTTAATCATCTCAGTCTCTATCTATGAAATTGTCTTTTAAATTTAATTCCTGAATTTTCCTGGAATTTCTCAATTAGCCAAACAACTCGCTCCTGTTTGCTCGGGTGTGCATGTATGAGCAGATCCTGTCTGTGGAAACAAACACTACTCCTGCACTTCTTCTCACTATTGAGAATCCAATCTAGCTTATTCAGAGCTAAATTAAGGATAGTGTTGGTAAGTGGACAGCCAGGCAGCAAATGTCTGAGTTTCCCAGAAGAGCCTTGGACTTCTGGAAGAAGGCGCCCCAGAATACGAAACTTGGTTTGGGGGGACAGAGGACCTCAAGTCTTTATGAAGTTCATGGCTTGTCTCATGGAAAGAAAACTTAATCTCTTGTATGCCTTTCTCAAATGTCACAGTGAGAATTTATCAAGACTTTTTTCTGGCTTTTCCTTGATATAGGGGGAAATGTACACATTAAGGCGTTTGGCTAAAATTTGAGAGAATATCAAATATTCTGCACTGAAGACATATCTGTCTTGTGAATGATAAGATTCTTTAAAAGCTTCAGATACATGATTTGTCTTTAACATGTTGTTGTAAGTTATCTTTAAGCTTTCTGTCACTTGGCATCGATTGTTTTTATAGTAGTCCACTTGCTTTTCACCAGGTCTTTGTTCTTGTGAGTCAGCCAAAGTCTTGATGGCACTCAGGATTTCTGCCACACTAATCTTCCCTGATATCCTGTTATTTGGTATTTGCTTAAAAAGCAAGGAAACTTTTGGAAATGTTTTTTTTTCCGTCTGTTGCTGCACTTCAAGTTCCAGGACAACTGGATTATGATCAGAAATGTCATTGTCCTGTACAGTGATATTAAGTGCTCTTACCAGTGTGTCATTGTGCAAGAAAAACATGTCTATTCTGGAGTGACTCTCATTCTGACTTCGTGTAAAGCCCTCATCAGCATAGCGTAAGTATGACCAAGTGTCTCTGAGATTCAGAGAAACAGTAAAGTCTTCTAAAACATCTCTAAATGTTGAAGGCCTTAAAGTTTAAGAACTCTGATCAAAGCTGGGATGTAAAACTGTGTTGAAATCACCTCCAACCACTAGCACACCCTCAGCTGTCTCCAACAGATATTCTTTTAATCTACTTAAGACAAGTCTGTCTGCCTTATGATTGTACACATTAACAAGAGTGTACAGTTCACCATACAGATGACAGAAGAGCACAATGTAACCTCCACTACAATCCTCATCATGGCATATGTACTCAAATGGTACATTGTTTTTTATCAGTAATTGCAACTCCTTTGCTTTTAGGGCTGTGTACAGTGAAGTAGACTTTCCAATCTTTATGATAAGGAAATGGTACCAAGTCTGTGAAGATTTTGTAACAACCTGGCCCTACACGTGTCTCTTGTATAAAGACAATATCAGCCTGAATTTTAAGGAGACTGCGCAACACATTTGAAAACTTTTCATCTGGACTTCTTATACCATTAGTGTTCCAGGTGACAAAATGGAGGCTTGTTTTTTTCTTGGGGCATCATGATTAATGATTGGACTTCTGTAAATAAAATACACAATTAAGATCACAGTTATTTAAATATTTTTATCTATTGTATGTTATGTATGTTTATAGCAAGGATCAAACAGCATGTCACGGATTTCCCCTCAACTGCTCGAAGCACAACAACACGCTCTTCTGGGTTTATCAGTGACTTTGTTCACTTTCTACACGTGGGTTTTGTTATGGTTTATGACTTGTCTCCGCCCCGTTACATTATTGGATGTCTCCCTCACGTGTCATTATTATTCACAGCTGTTTATGCTCTACCTTTGATTTCGTTAAGTATTTAAACCTATCGTGTGCCTTTGTTTATGGCGAAGTATCATGAGTGTTTGTACAGTATCATGCCTTTTGATCCTCATTTTTGTTTCATAGTTTTGATCCTGTTCTCATTCTCGTTTATCGATTCCTGTCTTAGCCTAGTTCATCCTCTTTGATTTTTGGCTGACCATTTGCTTGTTTATGACCATGTATTTTGCCTTTCGATTTGGATTTGTATCTCTCTCTTCAATAAAGCTCTTAACTGCACTTGCATCTGTCTCTAAAACATTTTACATGACACATCACCTATCTTAATTGTTTCATATCAGGCCATAATTGTGTGAAGTAGTTTTAAGAATGTCATTTTATGAACACAGTCCTCTGTGTATTGTGCGTTCTCAATACAGTTTTTACTACATACTCATTCACCTTTTTTTAGACTTATAGTTGAAAAGGTGTATAAGTGAACTATATATTAGTGAAGAAATATGTAAACCTGACTAAAAGATATCATTTGTTGTAATAAATATCAATCCCAAAATAAATACTGTATCATACAGATTTCCTTGTTGGAAACTTACCTTGTGATCAGCAGTCAGCTGGTGGTACAAATAAAAGAAATAAAGAAAATACATATGTAAGAAGTTATGATATAAGGCATTTGTTAAATCTACAGGAATTATTGTACATAGTGGAGATCTTGTACGCAAATTAATCACATGTGTGTTGGGTAACATTTGGGTAAATGTCCTCTCTTTGAAAGTTGTACAGTTTTCACTGCATAAAATTACATAAAGGTAAAAGAGATTACAACTGCTTTTGTGCTCTATTGGTTATGCATCGGTTTAAAACAGAAAACACACATTTGTAGACGATCTGCATAGGTTCATGAGTTCACTAAGGAGAACTCCCTAATAATGTTTATCATGTTTGTGTACAGTACAATTTGCAATCTAATGGCAATATTACCGTAAAGACCGGAGAGTCAGCTTTGGAGGCCACACTGGATCACAGAACGCAGATAGACACCAGGGTTTGTTTTGATGTTCCTTAATCACTTGATCTCAGTTCTCAGGTCAGACAACTGTAAAGTAAAAGTTTCCAATGTAAGAGACTCCTAACCTCTATGCTACGCTAATGGACCCATTAGTATTTTTATATTATATCCTTTGAGATAATTTATATCTAGAAAAACTCTGGAAAATATTATCTCATTCAGCAGTTTAAATCACTACATAAGATCTAGAGAAAAAATATTGCATGACCTTAAAGGCATACCTTCCCCAGGTCCTTCATATAAATTACCTCCTGTATGTAAATAAGATACATCCTTCCACAGACATCAAAGCAATCCCAAATACCAACTGGCCCAAATTCCAATCCTAACCACAAACAACACCATTTGGTGGACCTACAGAGTATCTGGGTATTTAGGGGAGAGCTGGCCAAAGATTTGGGGAATCTGTAGGCAGATCTCCCACACAGTTGCTGTGTGTAGTTTTTCTCTATCAGGTATGCAAATTTGATTTTCTTATGTTGTATTATTATGTTTGAATTTGATTGGTAATGTTGAGTAATGATGAATGTCATTCTTTCTTCTTATTATTGTTAGTATTATTAGATTTGGATATGTTCCTACCTTCACAAAAATATTATTAGACTTGATTATATTCTGATTTATTCTGAAATTATTGTCTCTAGTAGATTACTTTAAGATTATGTGCGGGGTGCTTCAGTACTGGGGATCTTTTCCAGTTCACTATGAGATTGAGCACCATGTGTGTGACCTACAATCTCCAGAAGACGTGTGATGCTAGAGTGAGGACAAAGGGTTTGATATGGAATACTTGTCTCTGAAATGCATACCTCCAAAAGCATATGCAGAGGAACGGGGACATGAAAATATGCATCGTACAGATGTGACCTAGTCTTGTGGCTATACGACATAAATAATATCTGATACAATTACCATACATAAAGCCTCTCTTCTAAACTTGAATGTATGTGGAGCTGTGGACCATACCCTTTGTTCTGAGAGTAGGGTATATTTTTTTGATTGTGACTCTCCCCAAGAGAGAAGTAACTTATTGGAGCAGAGTGGGAAATTGATTGGACTGGAAATTGGCCAAACACTCAGCCTTGAAGGCTGGAACCAACAGTTTACACACCCACAAACTTGTCAAGAAGACCCACTGGTCTGAAGTAGTAATTGCCCAATGATCCAATGAGTAAAGTGTCCTGCCAGCAGCCCCTGTCTTTCTTGGATGGGCTCCACAGTGCTCTTTCATATTGTGGGGGCATCTTTTGGAGGTCATCCCACAAAGTAGTGGGTTGACCTAGGAAATAGGAATTAGTGCTTTATACAGTGAAACCAACAGTGATGTGATCCAAGTGTCAACAGTAGGCATGCACTCAGCCATAGTCCATTAGGTTAGCTAAGGTGCACACCACAGAGTTCAAGCATGGTAAGTGGAAAACCACGTGACAAATGTCTGAAATCCTCAGAAGTGTTTTGAACTTCAGGAAGAAGGGAATCCAGAATGCTGAACTCTGCTGAGGGGGCAGAGGGGATCTGTTTTGTTTTCAAAGAATCAAATCTGTTCCTGAGGTAAGACCACTTGATTTTCTGTGATTTTTTCTTAAATGTATACAATAAAATGTTTATCAAGATTAATTGATGTCCTTCCCTTGAAAGAAGGGGTAAAGAACGCACTGAGATGTTTGGCCAAAATTTTGTAGAATATCGAATATTTCACATTGAAGGTGCCACTGTGTGTTTTAAATAGTTCAGGTACATCTTTGTTCTTTATCATTTTATTGTACTCTATCTTTAAGGTCTCAGTCAGTGGACAGCAATTGCTTTTGTAGTATTTCACATTCTCCATACCAGGTATACGTGTCAAAGACTTAATGGCATTCAGTATTTCTGCTCCACTAATCTTTCCTGACCTCCTGTCAGAACTGTACGTAAATTCCTTCAAACTTCTGGCAACATTTGGAATCTTCTTTTCAGTTTGTTCCTGAACTGTGAGTTTTAGGACAAGAGGATGATGATCAGAAATGTCCTGTTGCTCAACTTTACTGTCACTCACTTGTCCCAAGTTTACCTCCTGCATGAGAAACATGTCTAATCTAGAGTAACTCAGTGATGCAGTAAAGTCTTCTAAAATAGAAGGCAGATTTCATTTCTGCATTTGCAACCCACTCCAATCTCAGCGTGCTGGCTCTGACTGAGACCTGGATCCATGCTGAGAACACTGCCACACCCGCTGCCACACCCTGGCCTCCAACTTCAACTTCTCCCATACCTCACGCCCCAACAGACGAGGGGGTGGTACAGGTTTGCTTCTCTCCAAAACATGGAAATTTACCTGTCTTTCCCCCTCTTGCTCATACACGTCCTTTGAATTTCATGGTGTTACTGTCACATCCTCCAGGTCAACTGGGGAAGTTCATCGATGAATTTGACACGCTACTGTCCACCATCCCAGATGATGGAACTCCTCTTCTGGTCCTTGGTGATTTCAACATTCATCTAGAAAAGCCACATGCAGCTGACTTTCTTGCTCTCCTTCCCACATTCGACCTCAAGCAGTTCACCACACCAGCAACCCACAAAGCCGGTAAGCAGCTTAACCTCATCCTCACACGTAATTGCACCACACATAATCTTCTCATTACTCCTCTCCACACCTCTGACCATTTCGTTATCCAGTTCTCTATTTCTCTCCCCTCACCACCATCAATGTCTCCTCCCTCTATCTCTTTTCATCGCAATCTTCACTCCCCTTCCCCCTCACATTTCTTCACCGTTGTCACAACCTTACTTCCCTCCAAAAGCCACCTTTCTTCACTTGACTTAAACACCGCAACCGACATGCTATGTTCCACTCTAACATCTTCTCTTGACAGCATATGCCCCCTAACCTCCAGACCTGTTCGTACATCACCCTCTAGTCCTTGGCTCTCAGAAGCTCTGCGTAACAACCGGGTCAATCTAAGAGCATCTGAAAGGAAATGGCACAAATCAAACAACCCAATTGACCTAACCAATTACCAGACACTTCTCTCTTCTTTTTCCAATAGCATCTCCATTGCTAGAGCCACATTCTACCAAGAGAAGATTCTTAGTTCTCCCAACACCCGCATTCTTTTCAAAACCTTTTCCTCTCTACTCTGTCCCCCTCCTCCCCCTTCCCCTACTTCTCTCACTGCAGATGACTTTGCCACTTTCTTTACCAACAAGGTTACATCAATCAGGAACCTGTTCTCAGCCCCAGACATGCATAGACTGACCCCTCTATGTAACTCCCAACTGACTTCCTTCTTTCCTCTCTCAGAGATGGATGTCTCTAAACTCCTCCTCTCTAGCCATCCCACAACCTGTCCTCTTGACCCTATCCCTTCTCACCTTCTTCAGTCCATCTCTCCCACACTATTACCTGCACTCACACACATCTTTAACACATTGCTCTCTACTGGCACATACCCTACCTTATTTAAGCAAGCCCGGGTTACCCCACTGCTTAAAAAATCATCACTGAACCCTGCTATAGTTGACAACTACAGACCTGTTTCCCTACTCCCTTTTCTTTCGAAAACTCTTGAAAGAGCCATTTTTAATCAACTCTCAAATTTTCTCATACAGAACAACCTCCTGGACACCAAGCAGTCTGGCTTCAAGAGCAACCACTCCACGGAGACTGCTCTGCTTTCCGTCACTGAAGCCTTACGACTAGCAAGAGCAACCTCTAGATAATCTGTCCTCATCCTACTTGACCTCTCTGCTGCTTTCGACACTGTGAACCATCAGATCCTTCTGTCAACTCTCTCCAGCCTGGGCATCACTGGAATGGTTCTGCGCTGGGTGGAATCCTATCTCTCTGACAGATCCTTCAAGGTATCATGGAGGGGAGGTATTTCTGAAACTCAGCAACTCACAACTGGCGTTCCACAGGGATCAGTTCTGGGTCCACTCCTCTTTTCTATCTACACTACATCTCTAGGGCAGGTGATTGAGTCTCATGGCTTCTCATATCATTGCTATGCTGATGACACCCAGCTCCATTTGTCCTTCCAGCCTGACGATCCATCCGTCTCTGCACGCATCTCTGCTTACCTTTCGGACATCTCGGTCTGGATAAAGGAAAACCATCTTAAGCTTAACCTGGCAAAATCTGAGCTTCTCATGATCAATCAACCACAACCTCACTGTACAGCTCGGCTCACTCACACTCATGCCATCCAGGATGGCCAGGAACCTTGGGGTGATTCTTGATGACGGCTTGACCTTTACAGACCATATCTCAGCAACTGCAAGGTCCTGTAGGTTCATCCTTTACAATATCGAGAAAATCCGACCCTACATCACCAAACAGGCTACACAGATACTAGTCCAGGCTCTTGTTATCTCTAAACTGGACTACTGCAACTCACTGCTTTCAGGCCTCCCAGCCAGCTCCATCAAACCCCTTGAGATGATTCAGAATGCTGCAGCATGCCTCGTCTTCAACCAGTCCAAGAGAACCCATGTCACACCCCTCTTCATCTCCCTCCACTGGCTACCTGTAGCTGCCCGCATCAAGTTCAAGGCCTTGCTGCTCACCTACAAGACCTTGTCAGGAACAGCACCCTCCTACCTCAACTCTCTCCTGAAGGCCTACATTCCCTCTCGCAATCTGCGATCGATTAGCGACCGACATTTAGCACTTCCAACTCAGCGTGGCACAAGGTCCCTTTCCAGAACCTTCACACTAACTGCTCCTCAGTGGTGGAATGCACTTCCAGTCTCAATCCGGACCACAGAATCTCTCACTATCTTCAAAAAACAGCTTAAGACCCACCTCTTCGATGAACACCTAACCAACCCATAATAAAAATGATTTAAAAAATGCACTTACACCTCTACTCTGCACTTTGCTTCTTCTGGAATTCAATTAATAGATCTTGTATGGTAGCACTTCTTGTATTGTTCTCTGCTTGATATATCGCTTTGCTTGTATCTTTCTCATTTGTAAGTCGCTTTGGATAAAAGTGTCTGCTAAGTGAATAAATGTAAATGTAAATATAACGGACAGGTATGGAACATGAATTATATAAAATGTTTCGGAACACTATAACTACTTTGAACACGAGAACTAGGCTAGTAGTTATATCATACACTTTCTGTCAAACTGTCAATCAAAGTGTTGTGTGTGATAATTTATGACCCTCTGTGCTTCCCTGACTGACAGGTCTGTAGGGGTGGTGAGGGGGATAACCCTATGGAGTTTATCAGATGATCCATCTGGCTCCTTTGTGTCTGGGGGTGTTGTGGAGAGGTGTGTGTTGGGGGGGAATAGTCCCCCTCCCAACGAAAGGTGTTTATGTTAATGAGTTTGGTTTTTGGTGGGGTGAAATACGTCTGAAAGAAATAATGTTTTTAATATGGGGCTGTGTTTGTGTTACTTTGTGGCGTTATTTCGTTTGTGTAAACACATTGTTAGAAAAGCATGATGTTTGAATGTGTACATATATGAGTAGAATATTTGTTTTGTGAAATAAATTAAAACAATTGTTGATTATGTTTTTTAGGGATCCCGTTTTACCTTTGAATAAAAAGTTTAGGAGTTAAAGCGTCTTTTTTTAAAAAAGAATCTGTTTAAAAAAGAATCTGTTTAAAATAATCGTTTGTATTACATACATTCTAAACACAAACCTTTAGGATGTAAAAAATGATCAAAAGAGCTGTTTAAAAAGAATCCGTATTACTAGGTTTCCAAAAAAACACATAAAACCTTTAGGAGGTAAAAATGGTTAAAAGAGCTGTTTAAAAAGAATAGCACATATTACACGGCTTCTAAACAAAGATCCTTACGAGGTAAAAATGTTAAAGTGCTGGCTAAAAGAATCTCCGTAATGTTTAAACTAGGAGAGAAGTTTTTTCCAGAGATGTCTTCCAGTTGCTGTGTTAAGCAGTAATGAAGTTAAACGGAGACGCCTCACTCTCGCTAAACCCCGCCCACACATACGTGTTTTCAGACACGCCTCTCTCTCTCTCTCTCTCTAAACACACCCATTCACATGTTTTCAACGTAGCCAGTACGTTCTGTCAAAATGTCAATCACGGCGGTAGAACTAGAGGGCTAATTTATGGCCTCGTCCTTGACAGGCCTGCGTTTCTCTAGGAGTGCTTAATTTATGGCTTTTTTTATGACTAGGGGGGTCGTGGTGTGATCCTACAGATTGTTTTTGATAATGAGTGTCTGCGGGGGTGTTAATGGGGTTTTAAATAGTTTGTTAAGACATTATGGTTAAACACAGAAGACAGTCTGTAACTAACTGCTACAATGGCTACACCGAGAACTCCTAATATCTCTAGAAGACGGTTCTGCATCACGCCTATAAGAGACTCTGAGGAAAAGATTGAGGAGCTAACTTTCGCTCCGAGAAAAAAACAACAATGTATTAGTTTGTCAAAAAATCTTCGTGTGGGTGATGAGGTTGTAAAGGAGCTGTCGTTTAACCCCGAGCAGGGCGTTACCAACTCCGGAGATCCTCTCTTAAGACCGCCCTCATGCTGTAATGATTAAAACGGGGTGGGCTGTGTCACAGTTAAACACATATTACGAAGATGTCTCAAGATTCTACATACGCCTGCTACAGCAACACCCCGGAGACAGTGCCGGCTCTGCCCGACGACAACGCAACAACGCTAGAATCCACTCCGCAAGCATACGACAACAAGTGGTTGGATAATTTCTGCAAGGAATTAGGATATCACAACCTAAGTTTCCTCACAACTCCGTACGGAATCAGCGGCTCTTTAACTGGCGCCTCGGCCTACATCGGTGTTGATGACACAGACGGCTGTATTCGATCTGACGCGTTCAAGATTATAAAAGCGACAGTCGTGGTCCTTCTGGAGCATGTTATCAATAAAAAACTGAAAGATCTCTGTTTGGGGTGCGAAGTGGATCATCCGAGTCAGCTTAGACACTCTTGTCTCTTCGAACCTGACGCGTATTTCTTTGACAAATACTTTGAGGATCTATCGCGTGATCTGCTCAAACCTGGGCTTAAACATTTCATCGCTCAAGCCTTGAGTCAGTTTGGTTTGAGGGTTAACCCTCAGAGAATTCAAGGATCGGTGTATGTCGTTCTACACGAGCTGCGGGACGAAGTGTACATCATGCAAAGGCTTAACGAGGTCAGAGAGAAACTTGTGGATGTCAGCAGTGAGCAGATCGTCTACGACGCCGTGGACAGCTGGAAGGGAGTCACACCAACCGTTTGAGATGGGGAATGTGTGCAGCGCTACAGGATTAGCAAAGAGTCTGCTTAAACGCCGTATTAGCTGCGAGATGTCCGGTCTGTTGTACAAATGCCTTACGGACCGTGTTGGTGTATCCGTAGTTGTAAACGGATGCGATGTTGACCCGAGACGTCTAACAAATCTCGTGAATCAGATGTGTCTTGTGCGAGGTACGGTGTGTGATTGGACTGCTTTGGTACATATGTGTATTAACGCATGCGAACCGATTTTGGTTTCTATTACAAAAATACTAGATATTGTGACTGAATGTGGCAGACGTATTAGAATTGCAGACATTTTATGTATGTGTACGTATGTGTATGATGTGTGTGAAATTCTGCTGTCGAGAAATGACCAGACAGATGTCTGTGAAATAATAGACGCATTTATAGCGTATGTGGTTGACAAAAACATTGTGATGTGTATAAAATTCCTACACTCCCTCAATGATGTTGTATGATAATGTTTATGATCTTTTACTGAAATAAATACCAAGACGTTTAAGACCATCTGTGTTACTCTTTTGTACTTGTTAAAGTGTCGACTTGTTAAAGTGTCAGGAGACATGGCAGCAGACCTGAAAAAAGTCTATTACACACCTTCAAATGCGGGGTCTTTTGGTGGTAAAAAACGTTTAAAAGACGGTGTTTTAAAGGAAACAGGGGTTCGTCTGACAGATAAACAAGTTTCGGATTGGCTCGCCGGCGAGGATGCTTACACGTTACACAGAACTGCACCACTAAAATACAAAAGAAATCGTGTTTTTGTTTATGGTATTGATATGCAGTTCTGGTCGATATGTCTGCATACGCCAAGGAAAACGACAACGTTCATTTTCTGTTGACGTGCATAGACATGTTTAGTAAATATGCGTGGACTCGGGTTTTAAAAAACAAATCCGGTGTCGAGGTGTCTAAAGCTTTCCAATCTATACTGGATGAGGGCAGGGTGCCCCGTAAACTACAGACAGATAATGCGAAAGATTTTTTTAATAAACATTTTCAAAGCATGACAAAAAAGTACAACATACAACATTTTGCAACAGCCACCGATTTAAAAGTGTGCATCATCGAGCGGTTTAATAGAACCTTAAAAGGTCGGATGTGGAGATATTTAACTGCTACAAACTCCAAACGCTATATCGATATTCTACAAGACATCACGGACGGATACAATGCCAGCTATCACAGGAGCATTAAGATGAGACCTATTGATGTGTCCAAAGAAAATGAATCTGCCGTGTATAAAAACCTATATGGATCTAAAGACGGCCCCGGTGTAACCCCTAAATTTAAATATAAAGTTGGCGACATTGTTAGAATTTCTAAAGTAAGAGGGCCGTTCACAAAAGGTTATAAAGAAAACTACACGCACGAGTTCTTCACTATAACAGAATGCATATCACGCGAACGTCCCGTCTATAGGTTGTGTGATTATGACAGCGATATCATCGATGGTGTATTTTATGAAGAGGAATTACAAAAAATATTTGTGAACAAAAACAAAACATTTAAAGTGGAAAAAATTTTAAACAAGAAGAAACAAGGTCGAAAAACAATGGTTTTGGTTAGATGGCTCGGATGGCCCTCAAAATTCGCATCGTGGATCGACCAGAAAGAATTGGTCGATGTACAGAACCCCATAAAAACAGACGAAACCTCGTAGATGGCACACATTCATGTAAAAACCAACCATGACTGCTGGTGGTTTTTATGTAACGCTTCCCTGTAATGCCTCAAGGACCGTTTATCCGGAAAATAGTATCTCGTGTTATACAACTCGATTATCGAAAACTATCAATCTAAAAGGAGAATGGCAAGTCGGGTTAATCGAATTTGAATATCCGCTGTCGTGGTACACATTTAATGAGGAAGATGTTACGTTCATTTTCAACTATGGTGAAACAACGAAGACTGAGAATCGGGTCACCGAATATAATATTGAAGGCAGTATATCAAACGCATCTTACAGGTTAAAGACTGGATATTATGACGACGTCGTTTTTTTGATCAGGGAGATCAACGCGACTCTCACACAACGTGCGAGTCTCGGCTATGACCATGTTAAAAATAAAAATTTTCGCCCCCCCGAAGACATCGCTGACATTTTATGGAAAGGTGGCCAACATTTTAGGATTAAAACCAGGAGTTGCTATTGAAACTACGGACCATGCTGTTGAAAGATCTGGCATGACTTATGCACCTTTTCAGGCTGATATTAACGCGGGGTTTTACAGTATGTATATTTATACCGATATCATAGAATACCAGAACGTGGGGGATTTCTACGTGCCGCTACTGAGATGTGTACATATAGAGGGGAGAACCACAAGAATGTTAGTGTTAGATACGACACCCCACACTACGTATCGGTTAATAAATCGTCCGTCAGTGAGATAACCATACAGGTGAAAGACGATCAAAATCGAGACGTGTGCTTCAGTTACGGGAAGGTGTGTGCCAAGCTGCATTTTAGGCCTGTGAAACAATTTGTTTAAAAAATAATCATAATGGCATATTTCAACAATCACCACACAGACCCTTTGCGTTACGTCCAATATTACCAGAATCAAGCGGGGAATGGGCTCCCCGGTTATGCAGGGGGTGGAGTTATGTACGGAGCCGGGTTAGGGGGTGTGTTTAGAGGTCTCTTTAGAATGGCCATTCCTTTGCTAAAACGCGGTTTTAGCTTAGCCAAACCACATCTTAAATCAGCAGCAAAAAACATACTAAGCGATGTTGTTAGCAATACATTATCGCATACATTTAATAATAATAACAACAACAATAATAACACTCAAGATGGATCCGGACTAATGGTGATGGCTCGCAGAAGAACATCTAAACCGCCAGGGACTCGGAGGAGTGGCCAAACGACGAAGAAAAGAAAACATAACACCAAAAAATCGTCAGTTGTAAAACGCAAGCACAAGAAGACGCCAACCAGCTCTACAGCAAAAAGACCAAAGACCTGCGTTAAAACAATATTTTAGACCATGTCTTTACTACACAATATGTCAGAAGAATGTTTAAAAACCGAGCTGGAAATATTCACAGTACCATTAACACAGACCGTTATTGAAAAAAATACATATATAGAAGTACCACCGTTGTCAGCAATATCAGAAACATCACCTCTGGAGTTTTTTATAGCGGGGACTGGAGAGGATTATGTGGACCCAAACAACACCTTGGTTTTTTTGCGTCTCAAAATCACTAACGCAGACGGCACAGACATAGCAGACGGAGCCCCCGTGGGGCTTATTAACTATGCCGGATCTACGATATTTTCACAAGTGGACGTGTCGCTTGGAGACCGTCTCATATCACAAAGTTCCAACACATATCCCTATCGATGCATAATAGAGTGTCTCACCAATTATGGTAAAGACGCTCTTGAAACGCTGTTTTCAGCGGTGCTCTTTTGCAAAGACACCGCCGGTCACATGGACGTAATGGACCCCGCTGGCGGTAATAGAGGTTTGACCAAACGAGCTGCATTTACCAACGCCAGCAACGTTGTTGAACTACTGGCCCCCATTCACATTGATATATTCTTTCAAGAAAAACGAGGGCGAAAGATGAATTCTGTTTGATGAGGAGCGGCGCTGTGGCCTATAAACTAAACATCGTGTCAGCTTCACTGTTTGTGAAAAAGTGTCGGTATCACCAGGTGTGAGATTGGGGCACGCGCAAGCATTGCTCTCGACGCCAGCCAAATACCCCATCGACAGGGTGTGTGTGAAAAACTTCTCAATCCCTGTAGGCTCACGTGTTTGCAATCAAGAAAACTTGTTCTTAGGAACTCTACCAAAATCCGTTGTTCTGGCTATGGTTGATAATGATGCGTTTACAGGCTCGTATGATAAAAATCCGTTCGCCTTTAAAAACTATGACCTAGAATTTTTGGCAGTTTATCTGGACGGCCAACAACACCCCGCTAAACCTCTGCAGCCTGAATATCGAAGTGGCTCTGCGGTACGCGAATTTTACCAGTTAGCACTGGCTTCTGGAAAGCATCTTAAAAATCAACCTCTAGCTATTGATAGGGAGGATTTTCTGCATGGGTATACCCTTTATGCGTTTAATCTTACGCCGGACGAAGACTGCAGTCAACACGTGTCGCTTATCAAGTCTGGGAACATTAGGCTAGAAGCACGTTTTAGACAACCTCTAACCCGAACGATCAACTTAATCGTTTATGCCATATTTGACAGCATCATCGAAGTGTCAAATCGCAGACAGATCCTGGTTGATTACTATTAATAGGCAGAATGGACACCATCCAGCTTACGGCAATAATGGATAAGATCTCATGTAACACCCATTTTCTCGGCGTACTACCGTGTGACCACCTACCAAAAGCCCCCTTGAGAAAATTACCATCCATGGTGATAATCAACAGGCATCCTTCAGGACTCCCGGGTGAACACTGGCTAGCCATCTACATAAACGAGGTCGGCGTGGGTTGTTTTTTCGACAGCTTTGGTAATAAACCAGATGACAATCGTTTTCCACAGAATATCAAAAACTTTTTAAACCGAAATTCTAGAGTGATTCAACATTCATCAGTACAGGTCCAAGATTTTTCATCAGAGACCTGCGGGCAGCATTGTGTGTTTTTTCTCTATCACATGGTGAAGGGACATGATTATGACCGAGTGCTGAAGATGTATACCGGCGATTTTATTAAAAACGACAAGATGGTGTCAGCATTTATGAAAAAACTAAAACTAAAAAAAGGTCTTTGTAATGAAAATGTTTTCAAATGTATTTGTTGTGTTCAGACAGGTGAAATGTTTATGTCTAACACTAGATATTTTCAATAAAAACAAAGAAAAGAGATTTCTTCTTCTTTTTTGACTCTTTATTATTATTATTAAAATCATTATTATTATTGTTATACAAACACCACATACAGCAATACAGATAATAACAAGATCATAAACAAAAGAAAACTCGTGGATTAAAAACGTAGCCACTGACTCGTGTCAAGAGTGGGTGATTTGAATACAGGGCCATCTGAATAATTTGATTGTGCTGATGGTGTGCTCGGAAGTATTTTCTGCTTTTTACGCCTCTTAGACGAATTGGTTATAGGCGAAGTCGATTTGGTTTTGAAAGTTTTAATTGCGTGTCTGACAGAATGGTTTGGCACCGTTGAGTATGGTATGTTTAAAGTAGCAAAAGCCTCCAGAAATTCAAGAAAGCCGACAGGTCTTCGGGCATCGGAAATCTTTTACGGAGCCGTGATGCCTTTAACTAAATCGAGCATATATATCGTCCCAAGATGTGACATCTCTCATTTTAGACATTTTATCTAAAATGTAGCGAGCGTTTTTTACACTCCTCTGCGGAATATTCTTCAAAATATCCGCCGCTACGTTATCTAAACCGTCGTGGTGGTTTACGCCGGGTGGCGCAGACGGCTTTTCTTGTTCAGGATGCTCAGTCTGCATAGGTGTCAATGTTAATGTGTTGTTTTCACGGTCCCCTTGCCTAGCGACTGTTAAAAAGCGCTGTAAAACGTTTGTGTACAGCTTCGCTTTTTTATAACTGTCCAAGTCAGAGCGGTGCAAGATATTTCTTATAGCAATGTCCAAATCATTCTCCACGATTTGTTGAATAGATTCGCGTGCTGTCCCGGTCCTTAGTTTGTCCAACTGGTGCTGCGGGACTAAAAACATTTTCTCTGCGTACTCCATTCCCTCTGTTATCTAGATGCAATCAGGCTGGAGATGAAAGGGATAGCTACGCTTAAGAGCGGTAGAAGAAATCCCCCCTGTTGATTTATTACACGTCTCTTTCTTTTAACACCAAGTCTTATCCGCTACAAATTTGATCACGCTTTTCCTTTTTCTGAGCTTCTGGTATTGTTGAGATGTGAGAGGTATGTTGCCGTAGAGAACGTTAAGAGCTACTTCACACAATGTCGCAATGAGCTCGTCTGTGGCAGTTTGTAAAATAATCCGTCTTTGTTTGGGTGACGCTTTTAATAATATTTTTAAAAGCGGCAGGTTTCTACAAAGTCTGGCAGACATATCGCTATCTTCTTTTCTGGAGATATACCACAGGGTGTGGCGCAAGTAAATCTGTTCTGAGCCGATAGTGTTCGGGAGTTTTTGTTTTATAATCAATCAGCAGATACCCGAAAGGCTTGCTGGTTGCGTCTCGATAACATTCCATAAAAAATTTTGTGTTGCCGGGATACATTTGTCTTCCTAGAACACTGACTTGATTAGCATCTCGGGGATTTTTAAACAACATTAGATAATTCGTGTTTAAACTGATGGTCCTACTGGATTTCCCTTGGCAAAATAAATTCTGTACAATATAAATAGCGCTAAGATTTCTATGATGTACATATTGGGTAAAGACCTTCTCCACTTTGTTGCTCCCGCTGGCCTCTTTCATCAGATCATCGAGGATTAACAAATTAACCGCGTTGGCCGGAAACAGAGCATCATCATTCAGAGTCTGTGGTAATCCTTCAACAAATTTTATTTTGTACATTTTCAACAATTCATCATACAACGGTTGCCAACAATCATAAATATACACAATATTTTAAATTTTTTTAGATATCAAATGTACAGCATTTTGCAACAACATTTTTACAAAATATGACTTCCCCGAGTTTGAAGGACCGCTTATCACACACGAGAAAGGGTTATGTAATCGGAAATCAAACCCCTCTGTGTCTCGCACACCCCTATGTCCAAAGAGATTGTCAGAAGCCATATGGGATCGTTGTGAAATCTGGGAGCAGTACACGTTTGTTGTACACAACCTTAAACTTTTTAACAACTGACCTGCTGTGTAGTGTGAATTGTTTTTTATTACGTACAATGGTATCTGTGTATGCCAGTATATGACGACTATTATCCTCCCCCACGACGTAGTGATCGACAAGTCCAATCAGGGTGTCTAATCTAATGGCTTTTGAATTTACTGCGTTGAGCGTGACACCTTTGGCTTTCATGCAAACCTTACCCTTCGCAGTGCGGTAGCCGTATGTTTCGGGCCGCCTGAACAAAATTCTACAATATGATCACCAGCACCAACCTCGTCAGTTAAATTACCGAGATAGGGGCCCAACGGAGGTTCCCAGTCGCCCTCTCTAGATGTAAAGATCACACTGTCTGTGTCACTGTACAACAGCCTGTCACCCAATTTGTCCATTAATTCGTAAAGTTCTAGACGGGCATGAGCTGTTGTGAAAGCCCCAAGAAAGATGTTGATGTCGCGAGTCTGCCCCCCTTTCCCATCCGCATAACACCACTGAATTAGAGCCACGCTGTCTGAAACGAAGGAAAAGTGTTTAACATCATACCCGTCACCGAATATGTGCTGTGTAAATTGTTCCGGATCCGAAATTAACTCTGTACACGGCAAGTTTTCACGCATGGAGAAACGACCCGAAAGTGAGTTCAGCAGAAGTTTGTTAATAGAACGCCGTGCTGGATTGCGACTTATCTTACCGGCATCCATCTTAATCCCCTCTTTCTCAAAGTAGTCTGAGATGTAGGATTCCTTGTCTGCGTCTGTCATAACGTGTGCGGGGAAACCGCTGGCCTCTTGTTTATATTGTAAAAATGTTTTAACATAATCACAAAACAAAGTTTCTGACCGTTGTGGAAAATGCCACACCTCATCCACGTTCGTTACAATATAACCCTTTTCCACACCTTTCAACAGCTCTATGCTGACCCAACACCCTGAAATAGCTCTTTCCTCATCAGTATGACCACACGGGTCTGTCTGATTCTGATGTTCGGCGCATGTACGACAAAGTGGAAACATAAGCTTACCACCGGTCCTATAGGGAAGGACGGGGTGAAGCAGTTTTCGCGGTGGCAGTACTGTAGCCTTGACAAACCCATAATAATTTTCAAGAGGTTCAAAATCCTTGAAAATTATTTGTGGATGTCCTATGGGGTAACATTTTTTGGCCTGGCAAAAGGGGTACAAACTTGTAAAGTTGACATATCGTATTTTTTCACTATTGTCGGCTTTGTGATACAATTTGTACGCGTTAGTACGACCACCGAATAGCGCGTTGCGTGGTTTCAATCGTTCAGGATGTAAGTGTAAATAAACGCCATTACAGCGACATCGTTCTGTTTAGCATTATTCCAATCACATTCCCACATCACCTCAACATCGAGACTATACGCCTTTTCCAAAATTTCGACCTTATCATCAAACTGTCTTCTGAGCAAACCGTAGGGCACTTTTGATAACGGATGTAAATGGTTTGGGTTATAACGATATTCATGCCCGTGAAACATGCATCCGTTGAATTCGAAACCATATTTGACACCATCCTTTTCATAATAACCATCGAGATGATATTTTCCAATCACCATCTCTCCATGATTTAAAGCGTGCTGAATGTTCACGCCTCGTGTTGTTTTGACATATTCAAGCCATTCAATGGAAACGGCTGAATATGTCTTGTTCTGATTTGTGTATGCATTGTTATGGGTCAAAGCTAGTGTGTCTTTAGGTAGATAGTGGGTTTTATACACGGCCATGCAGCACGCTGCTAAAGTGGTGTATCTGAATGGGTCGAGTTTGGTACATTGTATGAATTCGTCACGGTACTTCATGCATACCTCACGGAGCAAAACGACATCGTTCTTGCCGTACATGGCGAGCTCTTTTTTTAAATCAAAAACCTTACCCGACACCGTAACATACCACTCATCAAACAGAGCCCTCTCTTTGTCAGACATTGTCTCATAGCCGTAGAAATACTTATCAGGGTATGGGCCTACGTAGTCTTCATTTTTGGTTCTATTGAACAGATGTGGAAAATGACCTTTCTCAGCACAGGTTAGATTTAACGCAGCGGATGTCATGGACAGACGCATAGGGATGAAAGAGTAGCTATCGATGAAACATTGCTTGAATGTCTTATCATACATTAAGATGATCCGACAGCCTTGCATAGTAATTTGGAGTGTTAGCCCTGCTTTTGCAAAATATTCCAACAGTATAAAATTGTCAAACCCTGAAGCGTTGTGTGCAACCCATGTGTAATTCTGATAATGAGGCTGTCTAAACTTTTTAACAAGTTGATCTATACAGTCTGTACCAGCGGCTGTGAACTCTTCCCCTTTAAATGTAATGGCGCATACGAAATTTGCTACGTGTTTACCGTCCGTGTGTTGTGTCTCAAAATCATAATAAATGTATTTGTCGCTAGGTGGTTCCATTTTTATCGGTTGTATGAAACATTGGTGTACTCCGTCATTAACCAACTCAGCTTTACAGTGGATACAGTGTTCTGCAGGGCACACATGTTTTTTTGGTACTGCTCCGTTGACGTGATATCGCCTATTACATTTCTGACAGTATTTAGTGACATCACACTGAGCGTACTGTTGTCCTGTTTGCGTTTGTTTATGTGCGTTGTAACAGTAGGTTGATCTGCAGTACCGCAAACAATCGTGACATTGCCTCGTTTTGCCAGCGTATTTATGACAATCAGGTGCATTACATACATCGCAAACGTATTTACACCTGTGGTCTCCGCGGCTAGTAAAACCACGATAGCAGTATTCGCACACGTATGGTGTACCGATGAATGCTTTTAGGTTCTTAATCAAGAAATAATAATCTATTCGCCGAAAATTACACAGCACTCTGATACACGGCTGCGATCTTAGAGACTTCTGCGTAACTGACCGTACTTTTAAACATAAAGCATACCTATTGTAGGGTGTGTCGTAAAGCAATTAACACCCCCGCAGACACTCATTATCATAAACAATCTGTAGGATCACACCACGACCCCCCTAGTCATAAAAAAACTCTTTGGTCAGGAAGAAACAAAGAGCCATAAATTAAGCACTCCTAGAGAAACGCAGGCCTGTCAAGGACGAGGCCATAAATTAGCCCTCTAGTTCTACCGCCGTGATTGACATTTTGACAGAACGTACTGGCTACGTTGAAAACATGTGAATGGGTGTGTTTAGAGAGAGAGAGAGAGAGGCGTGTCTGAAAACACGTATGTGTGGGCGGGGTTTAGCGAGAGTGAGGCGTCTCCGTTTAACTTCATTACTGCTTAACACAGCGACTGGAAGACATCTCTGGAAAAAACTTCTATCCTAGTTTAAACATTACGGAGATTCTTTTAGCCAGCACTTTAACATTTTTACCTTGTAAGGGTCTTTGTTTAGAAGCCGTGTAATATGTGCTATTCTTTTTAAACAGCTCTTTTAACCATTTTTACCTCCTAAAGGTTTTATGTGTTTTTTTGGAAACCTAGTAATACGGATTCTTTTTAAACAGCTCTTTTGATCATTTTTTACATCCTCAAGGTTTGTGTTTAGAATGTATGTAATACAAACGATTATTTTAAACAGATTCTTTTTTAAACAGATTCTTTTTTTAAAAACTAACTCCTAAACTTTTTATTCAAAGGTAAAACGGGATCCCTAAAAAACATAATCAACAATTGTTTTCATTTATTTCACAAAACAAATATTCTACTCATATATGTACACATTCAAACATCATGCTTTTCTAACAATGTGTTTACACAAACGAAATAACGCCACAAAGTAACACAAACACAGCCCCATATTAAAAACATTATTTCTTTTCAGACGTATTTCACCCCACCAAAAACCAAACTCATTAACATAAACACCTTTCGTTGGGAGGGGGACTATTCCCCCAACACACACCTCTCCACAACACCCCCAGACACAAAGGAGCCAGATTGATCATCTGATAAACTCCATAGGGTTACCCTCCTCACCACCCCTACAGACCTGTCAGTCAGGGAAGCACAGAGGGTCATAAATTATCACACACAACACTTTGATTGACTGTTTGACAGAAAGTGTATGATATAACTACTTAGGCTTTAATAACGTGGACTATTTTACATGTAAAACATGTTGCATTACTTTCATCATGCATTCTAAAAACATTCACAAACGAATTATGCAAATTGGGATGAATGGCGCAACTCATTAGCCATGACAGTGGGATACATGTGCTTGCTTCTTTTTACATTCACGTCTATAAGTACGTTTACATGGACAACAATAATCCAATATTAACCCGATTAAGACAATACTCTGATTAAGAAACTACCATGTAAACACAGATTTCTGACGATCTTAATCCGACTAAAGTCATACTCGAAGTAAACACAAATCGAATTAAGACATGTGGAGTATTGCTGTTTTAGTTGCATTATCGAAGTGCATTACAAACATGTACACACCTTAATCACACTATTAACATCGTGTGGGAGTTCCCTTTTTGAAAGGGAACTCCACTTTGCGTTTATATAACACTATGGGAGCACCCCTCGCGCGCAACTGGCATTTGAAGATTATGTAAATCATGCCTGTTTAAATTAAGCGCATTGCGTGATATATATATGGCACCTGTGAACTACGTCATCAGCCTTATTATCTTCAGCGAGACTGCATGTCGGTTGTTTGTGTAAAGAACCAAAAGTCACTTCATTTCCTCTCCATCTTTTCTCAAAATCTCTGGACTTTTTGTGTGAAGTGTCTAGATGTGGAGCATGCGATGGCAGACTCGAGAGGCTGTGCATTGTAACGCCTACATTAGGCAGCTCCGCTCATGTCTTGCTCTCTTCTCAGAAGCCGAAGCAAGTTGGGTTTCAGAGCCTCGCGGATCTTGGCCAGCCACTGCTGAGGCAGCTAGCCATCTGAGGTCCGGGGGATCTCTTATGGATCCCCTCACACCTTCACAAAGTGCATGGATGTCATTCTGGCTCCACTGTGACTGCAGGGCATCTGTGTACTAAACTATCTGGACAACTGGTTAATTCTAGCACGATCCAGGGAACTGGTGGTTCACCATCGAGAGGGGGTTTTTGTCCAGGGTTGAAACCTCTGAGAGTAATCACTGTCTCGCGGCGATGCCTATGTGCTCTGAGGATTTGAGTGTCCCCGGTTTCTAACCTTGGGTCACACTCTAGGTGTGTCTCCTTAGTGCAAGGTGGTAATGACAGACACATCTCTCACGGGCTGGAGCGCGGTCTTAGACAGCTGTCCAGCTCACGGTCTCTGGAGTGGCCCTTATCTGGAGCAACATATAAATTGCCTAGAAATGTGGGCCAAATTTCTAGCACTGAAATTTCTTCTTGGTCAATTGAGAGGTCACCATGTGTTTACAAACAACACAGCAGTAGTCTCATATATTTAAGACCAGGGAGGATTATGTCCACGCCCCCTATTCAGGCAGGCACAACTAATTCTTCTCTGGGCAGAGGGAAAGTTTTGTCAGTGAGTGTAATGTACATTCTGGGCAACTGGAATGTGGAGGCAGACATCCTGTTGAGGCAGGGGCTGAGGCCCAGGGATTGGTGGCTCCATCCACAAGTGGTGCAGTCCATATGGCGGAGGTTTGGCCAAGCAGGACTGCATGTGTTTGCCTCTGAGGAGACAACACACTGTGGTTCATCCTCATTCCTCCCACACAATTAGGGCTGGACGCATTGGTGCACATGTGGCTGAGGTCACATCTGTACGCTTTTCCCCCGATCACTCTGCTCCCACAAGTTCTAGCGAGAGTTCACCAAGACAGTCAATGTCTGCTGCAAGTAGCACCTTATTGGCCAGCTCGAATATGGTTCTCAGAGATAATATCCCTGCTAGATGGCACACTTTGTGAGATTCCCATCCAAAGGGATCCACTGTAGACCCAGTGAACTACGCAATAGCTACTGTCCTGGAGTTCTTACAAAAACATTTCTCAGCGGGGTGGGCTCCTTCTTCAATCAAGGTTTATGTGGCTGCAATTTCGGCCAGCCACACCCCTGTTGATGGAGCCTCTGTTTGGCAACATCCTCTAACTTTGAGGATCATGCGTGGTGTCAGGCGGCTGATGCCCATCTGTAAGCCACGCATACCTTCCTGGGACCTTTCTGTGGTCCTAGAAGGTCTGTCAGGTGTCCTATTTGTGCCCTTAGACCGGATCTACTGTCTCAAGCCGGAAGGCTGATTCATCACCCTCGGCCAGAACTATGGAAACTGTGGGTCTGGTCCCTGAGGGGCACCAGCTCATAGGTTCTGGTCTCACAGCTGAGGTTGTAGAGACCATGTTAAATGCTAGAGCACCATCCACAAGGAAATTGTGTGCGCTTAAATGGCGGCTTTTTGTCTTGCGGTGTGAGGAACACCAGCTAAATCCAGTAAATTTTGCAATAGCTACAGTCCTGTAGTTTGCACAAGGACGTTGGGCTCCTTCTGCAATCAGGGAAATGGTGGCCACCATTTCGGTGTGGTGTCAGGTGGCTGAGGCCCATCTGCAGGCAGCGCATACCTTCCTGGGACCTTCTGTGGTCCCGGAAGGTTTGTCAGGTGCCCCATTTGAGCCCTTAGAGTCAGTCTCTGAGAAGCTTCTGCCTCTAAAGATAGCTGTTCAGTGGGCCCTGACATCTCTCAAGCGAGTAGTAGACCTACAAGGTCTCTCAGTTGCTCCTTCCTGCCTTGCCTTTTCCCCTGGATTAACCATGGTCTTCCTGTATCCTAGGCCGGATTATATTCCTAAAGTGCCTACATCTGCTGCCCAGCCTGTGGTGTTGCAGGCTTTCTGCCCTCCTCTGTTCCTCACACCGGAACAAGAGAGGATACACCAGCTGGGCTCTCTGTACTTACATCCAGTACTCACAGTATAAAAATGTTTATTTTCACTATACCGCTAGTTCTCTTTGCAGAATAGCAATCCTTCCTGCCTGTTTCTCCCAACAAATCCTTTCTCCAAATGTCTCTGTTATTTCACTTTTTCCTTGTTTCTGCATAAAATAGATAAGATAGACAGCTCTCGGGTCTATTTTAATGATACAGTGGGATTTTGGGACCAGTGTCCCACTTAGTATGGGATCACTCCAGGTGGAAGACTGTGTTGTGTGTCAGCCTTGCTTTGATTTCTCCAAAAGCAATAGCACACAAAATACCAATTATTTTATACTTTAGCCTGCATTCTTTTTGAGTTGAAGCAGAGGGAAGTGTAAGGTGCTTCAATACATGAGAACGATGAGATGAGATGATATTTCTAAGAGATGCTGTCAACTGTTTGGATGGCTAAACTAGAGTTTAGTAATGCTTTAAAAGAAACCCAGCCTATGAAGATTTGTCAGCCTTAACACGCAGTAATTGCCCTCTCCTACTAAAATAGGTTGAAAACACTCACAATATTATGCTTAATACATATTTTAACTTACAGAGGCCACCATTACATCTGCAGTGCAGTCTGAGTCGATGATGTAAAATGGTTGCAATTTGAGCACTCTGAACCACACTCCAGAATAGCGCCATTAAGCAAAATAATTAGCTACTAGCCCCTGCATCAGAAAAAGAATGCAACAATTTGCTGCTTTTGGCTGTGATTTTCTAGTTCTTGTGTGCTGTGATACAGGGGATATCTGTAAAAATAATCAAACCTGCAACCATGTTGTTAGTGCATTTTTTCTGTAAATTCTCATAAAGTAAAGCTCCTGTAAAATTAGCCTAAAATGCCTAGCCAAGGCATACCCAAACTAAAATTAAAGCTGTTCTTGAACCCTTTGAAGTACATGCATAGTTTTGGTCTCTTTTTGAAAGGTGGACTAAATATACTTCATAACCGAATTGTCTGGAACTTTCCCAGTATAACAAGACTATTTTTGTCAGGACCATTGATCAGTGGATTACTATGAGGATTCATATGAGGTGAGTTGCCTCCATTTCGTAAGTGTTTGTTTGTATATCGGTGGTCTGACAGAGACGTTGATTGTAGCTGCTGTTTGTATCTTGAAATGGTTTATATTTATATTGAAGCACAAGAAGCTTAGCTTTCCAAAGGTATGAGTACTTTCGTACGCACAGAATCTGTGTAGATGGATTTGCTCATAACATGGTGACAGAGAGCTGACCGTTGGAATTTTAACAGGATAAAGTATACGACAGCGAGATAATAGCTGCTAATCTTTAAAATTATTGATATTAGAATATGTTTTCATAGTTTAACTGAAAGATGAAGGTATGTTTCATTATGGACAACTAAAAGATGGCATTTGCCTAAGACCCTAAAGTAATAATAAGGTAATAATGTATCAAATTAAGAATAATAAGTTCCTATACAGCTAACTACATCTAGATCATTTCATGTGTGACTAGAGTGCCTGTAATCCAAACACAGGGTGAATAAGCATAAACTGATGCTACTGACACAACAACTCCCACATCCACTTTCATTTTCATTTTAGTCAGTGCTTTCAGCTTCCATGCAGATACATATTCAAATTGTACCTAAGCAAAGATAATATGAATAAGAAATAACTTGAGCTTTCTTTTGCATAGTAAGATCTATCCTCCATGAAAGACAAATTCAGGATTTACTAGGATACAAAATGAAAGTACCTTTCCTCTCTAACATAAAAACAATCCCTGTTAATAGTAATGCTGAGATATTTCCACACATTTTTGACAGTTTATCACTTTAAACCACAGATTCAAGTAATAATATTTATTACAATGGTTAAGAAGAAAAACGTAAATTTATACTGTGCATAGTTCAAATATTTCATTTTTGTTTCACTTTTGTTTTCTTTACAATTTTATGGTCAGGTGTTTCTTCCATTAATAGACACAGTGTCACAACAGAAAGACTGAGATGAATGCAAATGCAGTAGAGGCAGTTTAATCACAATCGGCAGACAAATCCATAATGTGAGGTAAGTTCAAGGTCAAAAACAGGAAGAGGCTCAGGCGATCAGCAAACAGCACAATGTAGAAAAATCAAAATACAGAAACCAGGAAACAATCCTAGTCAAAAACCAGTGTACGTGATACGTGAACAAAAGACTTGGTAAGATCGGAGTTAACACTACTGAGTTTTACTTTGTAACCATTTGAATGTCCAAGATCTGTTTATATAGAGTTTGAGTGTAATTGGAAACACGTGTGCTTGATTAGAACTCTCTGTGGATTGTAGTCTGTGGTGGCCATACCTGTATGGCTGAAATGTTTGTAAATGATTGTTGATTTTGGACTCTTTGCATTCAAAAATATCCATTCACATGTGCATCCAGGTCTCCACATATATTCCACTACTACTAAATACTGACATAATATATTGACAGAGAAGACTGAAAATATACAGCTAAATACTTTTGCTGTAAGTTGTGTCAGCCCCATAAATAATTTGTAGAGCTGTAACTTCAAAGGATAGATTATCAGCTCTCCCATTCAAAAATTGTACTGCAGCCAGCCATTAGATCATTAGATGCACTGAACGAAGGGAATATGTGGTCAGTCAGATTGAAGAAAAAATACAATTTATATTTTACATAAAATATTTAGTTTCTCATCAAAATGTAATTTCTTTGCTTAAAGTAAATTAAATTAAATTAAATTAAATTTAAACAAGTATCTAATATACTAATTAGAATGATGTATTGTGAGTGTGATCAACTGACATCATATTAACGTGATCCAATTATTGGGTTCGAGCCCACGTGAGAGTGCAGTGTTTGATTTTAAAAACCGTGTTAATGTGTTACCCGTGTTAACACATTTGGTTGTCAGTTTCCACCATACTGTGTTGGATTTGGAATGTTGAGAATGTGATTTAAAAATAGATTTGAAGACAGTCTGAGGCAGCCATGATCAGGATTAAAAATTTTATTTAAGATTTTATATATTTCCCAAATATTTATGGACCTGACTGTACATTTCAAGACAATTGACACATTTTACTTGACACAGCTTTTATTTATTAAGAAAGAAATATGACATAGTAAGAATTTCCCAAAAAACAATATCCTCATAAATAGAGTAAAGATGACTTAATATAGCATTAGATTCAACAAAAGCTAAAACCTACTGTTTATATATCTATAATGATTGCAGTCAGACACAAAGCCCTGAACCATTGCTGTAATAATTGACAAAGAACTGGACAAGAATTTGAAAGACAAAAGTCAAATGAAATCCTTAAAACATTTTAAGTAAAACTACATAGATTGCATTCAAATATACATTTATATCTTACAGATAACTCCAGTAATCCCAGCTCATGAAACACATGTTAACATTAGCAACTGTATAACAGAGTCTGAAACCCTTTATATTTTACAGAATCTATTTTAGCTGTGGTTCCAGTGATGGACTGTGATCACCCACTGTGGTACTAATGGGCCCTTATCTATGGTCATTCATGAAAAAGTCAACAGAAAACCCTTTTCCTAGAAGTGTTTATAAAATGAAGTGCATTTCAAAATACCTTCTTTCAATCCCAATAAAGAAAACCATAACAAAGTATGATATCATTACTTTAGAATGGACCACATTCAAGAAATTACAGTAAACATATTTACAACCAGTAGTCAATACAATAGTAAACAAATGCATTAAATAAAAACAGTCAATAAAATCATAACAGCAGTCAAAATTAAACATAAAAGTAAGCATATATATATATATATATATATATATATATATATATATATATATATATATATATATATATATATATATATAATTTTTGGTCAGACATGAAAAAATAAATGCACCTCTGACGGAGGTTTAAATGCAATTTCAATTTGCAATGCAGATGTTGTACAGAACTTGTCATATGCTTAATATTCTTCAAATGGTTGCTGTTGAAAAGCCCTTTAATAATTCTCAAAATATTTAGTATCTAGGTAGTGCTGTACATCAATAAAGTATTTTAAAGTCAGGATAACAACATAAAATTAAATAGTTTGTCTTGGTCGTGTCTGGATATTTTGTAATCCTACCACAGTAAATGTATAAATGTAATCTAGCTGTAACATACATTTGTGTGTTTTAATCATCTCAGTCTCTATCTATGAAATTGTCTTTTAAATTTAATTCCTGAATCTTCCTGGAATTTCTCAATTAGCCAAACAACTCGCTCCTGTTTGCTCGGGTGTGCATGTATGAGCAGAGCCTGTCTGTGGAAACAAACACTACTCCTGCACTTCTTCTCACTATTGAGAATCCAATCTAGCTTATTCAGAGCTAAATTAAGGATAGTGTTGGTAAGTGGACAGCCAGGCAGCAAATGTCTGAGTTTCCCAGAAGAGCCTTGGACTTCTGGAAGAAGGCGCCCCAGAATACGGAACTTGGTTGGGGGGACAGAGGACCTCAAGTCTTTATGAAGTTCACGGCTTGTCTCAAGGAAAGAAAACGTAATCTCTTGTATGCCTTTCTCAAATGTCACAGTGAGAAATTTATCAAGATTTTTTTCTGGCTTTTCCTTGATATAGGGGGAAATGTATGCACTAAGTCGCTTGGCTAAAATTTGAGAGAATATCAAATATTCTGCACTGAAGACATATCTGTCTTGTGAATGATAAGATTCTTTAAAAGCTTCAGATACATGATTTGTCTTTAACATGTTGTTGTAAGTTATCTTTAAGCTTTCTGTCACTTGGCACCGATTGCTTTTATAGTAGCCCACTTGCTTTTCACCAGGTCTTTGTTCTTGTGAGTCAGCCAAAGTCTTGATGGCACTCAGGATTTCTGCCCCACTAATCTTCCCTGATATCCTGTTGGGTGTTCTGTTATTTGGAATTTGCTTAAAAAGCAAGGAAACTTTTGGAAATGTTTTTTCCGTCTGTTGCTGCACTTCAAGTTCCAGGACAACTTGATTATGATCAGAAATGTCATTGTCCTGTACAGTGATAGTACGTGCTCGTACCAGTGTGTCATTGTGCAAGAAAAACATGTCTATTCTGGAGTGACTCTCATTCTGACTTCGTGTAAAGCCCTCATCAGCATAGCATAAGTATGACCAGGTGTCTCTGAGATTCAGAGAAACAGTAAAGTCTTCTAAAAGATCTCTAAATGTTGAAGGCCTTAAAGCTGAAGGTCTCCGATCAAAGCTGGGATGTAAAACTGTGTTGAAATCACCTCCAACCACTAGTACACCCTCAGCTGTCTCCAACAGATATTCTTTTAATCTACCTAAGACAAGTCTGTCTGCCTTATGATTGTACACATTAACAAGAGTGTGCAGTTCACCATACAGATGACAGAAGAGCACAATGTAACCTCCACTACAATCCTCATCATGGCATATGTATTCAAATGGTATGTTGTTTTTTATCAGTATTGCAACTCCTTTGCTTTTAGGGCTGTGTACAGTGAAGTAGACTTTCCAATCTTTATGATAAGGAAATGGTACCAAGTCTGTGAAGATTCTGTAACAATCTGGCCCTACACGTGTCTCTTGTATAAAGACAATATCAGCCTGAATTTTACGGAGACTCCGCAACACATTTGAAAACTTTTCATCTGGGCTTCTTATACCATTAGTGTTCCAGGTGACAAAACGGAGGCTTGTTTTTTCTTGGGGCATCATGATTAATGATTGGACTTCTGTAAATAAAATACACAATTAAGATCACAGTTATTTAAATATTTTTGTCTATTGTGTTATGTATGTTTATAGCAAGGATCAAACAGCATGTCACGGATTTCCTCTCAACTGCTTGAAGCACAACAGCACGCTCTTCTGGGTTTTTCAGCGACTTTGTTCACTTTCTACACGTGTGTTTTGTTATGGTTTATGACTTGTCTCCGCCCCGTTACATTATTGGATGTCTCCCTCACGTGTCATTATTATTCACAGCTGTTTATGCCCTGATTACGTTAAGTCCTATGATTACGTTAAGTGTTATGATTACGTTAAGTATTTAAATCTATCGTGTGCCTTTGTTCATGGCGAAGTATCATGAATGTTTGTACTGTATCATGCCTTTTGATCCTTGTTTTTGTTTCATGGTTTTGATCCTGTTCTCATCCTCATTTATTGATTCCTGTCTTAGCCTAGTTCATCCTCTTTGATTTTTGCCCGACCATTTGCCTGTTTATGACCATGTATTTTGCCTTTCCATTTGGATTTGTATCTCTCTCTTCAATAAAGCTCTTAACTGCACTTGCATCTGCCTCTAAAACGTTTTACATGACACATCACCTATCTTAATTGTTTCATATCAGGCCATAATTGTGTGAAGTAGTTTTGAGTAGTTTTTCAATACATTTTTTACTATATACTCATTCACCTTTTTTATACTTATAGTTGAAAAGGTATATAAGTGAACTGTATATTAGTGAAGAAATATGTAAACCTGACTAAAAGATATCATTTGTTGTAATAAATATCAATCCCAAAATAAATACTGTATCATACAGATTTCCTTGTTGGAAACTTACCTTGTGCTCAGCAGTCAGCTGGTGGTCAAATGAAAGAAATAAACAAAATACATATGTAAGAAGTTATGATATAAGGCATTTGTTAAATCTACAGGAATTATTGTACATAGTGGAGATATTGCACACAAAATAATCACATGTGTGTTGGGTAGTATTTGGGTAAATGACCTCTATTTGAAAGTTGTACAGTTTTCACTGCATAAAATTACATAAAGGAAAAAGAGATTACAACTGCTTTTGCGCTTTATTGCTTATGCATCGGTTTAAAACAGAAAACACACATTTGTAAACAATCTGCACAGGTTCATGAGATCACTAAGGAGAACTCCCTAATAATGTTTATCATGTTTGTGTACAGGACAATTTGCAATGTAATGGCAATCTTACCGGAAAGACCGGACAGTCAGCTTTGGAGGCCACACTGGATCACAGAATGCAGAGACACCAGTGTTTGTTTTGATGTTCCTTAATCACTTGATCTCAGTTCTCAGGTCAGACAACTGTAAAGTAAAAGTTTCCAATGTAAGAGATTCCTAACCTATATGCTATGCTAATGGCCCCGTTAGTATTTTTATATTATGTCCTTTGTGATAATTAGATCTACTGCAAGAAACCTAAAAAAAAAAGCCATGATCATTATTGCTGTTAAAAATTGATAGACTATTATTTGTTTACATTAAAAATCAAGCAATCCATAAAACACTAACACAAAGTTGTAGAGTTGATGCTCATTATTTAAATTTACATAACTTAAACTAAAACAAACCAGTTTTTTGAGAAATACAAAAAATTACATAAATGTGGATAAATACATAAATTGGAAATAAATGTCCAGTTCAGACACAATTTCCTTCAAAATAATCCTTTATGCATTATGTGTTCTTAAGCTTTTCTTAGGGGCAGTTCTGATGAGCGAAATGATGATGTGAAGCATCGGGGGTGATCGGAGATTTATAGCACTGTACATCGTGGTTAGGATATATAAGCGATTGGCACGTCCTACAGTCAGTAGATGGTGACTTAGACTTAGGTCGGGCCCAGTTAAACGAGATGCATGGGATAATACCAGGTATTTGTGCAATGAGTGTTCAGGGATTCTCCAGGTGTGTGGTGTATGTATTGCAAACGACAAGTAATCCCAAGCATCTTACAGTACTCGTATGTCGCAGAATCAAGATGCGTTCGGCACTTTAAAGCCCTGACTTGGGATGATGAGTATCCAATCTCCATTTTAGTTTGATCACAAAAATTATGCATAATAGGAGCAGAAAGTGAGCAACTGCCCGAGGCATATTTATGCTGACAGATATGATGCGGCCACCAATACCACATTAGCCAGACCCCGACTGTCACAGCCCACCAAGAGGATGGCAACCCATTCAAACAGTAAGTAGTAAGCAATCAGCAGAACTGATGCAGAGAGCATTAACTCATTCACCATCCGAGCCAGAAGTGGTGGACAGAATGAGGAGAGAACTTGCAGCAGGCCGACAGCCAAACAAGTATCAAGCAGCGAGAAGAAACACAAGCGTATCCAAAAGAGTCCAAAACTGAAAATGTTGGCGGTCAACGAACCAAAAAAGCTAAATAATTCACACAAGGCACATATAAGTCAGACAAAACAAACAAAAGTCCAGGCGCAAAGTTTTCTTGAACCGGAAGTGAAAAGTGGAAAATCATACACTGGGCCGGCCATGAATAATTAAGAGACAGCATCTTCTCATATGATAATAACACAGAGTCTCAAGAATAATTATGAGACAACGACACGTCATCGATGTACATTGCCACATCACTGCCTGTAATGACATTTTAAACCCCGAAATGTCGATAAATACGCCTGTGTTAAAATCTCAGAAAATGTAGTTTAGTGTTTCATGAAGCTTTTAGGCCTAATAAGTTTTGATGAACAGAAGTGTGTCCAAATATTTGCACATGCCAAATAATATAATTAAATAATTAATTATTTCACTTCACTACTTCAAGTGAAGTAGAAATTGTGGTTTGAGGCACCTATATTGTGGTCTAGGTGCTATAGTCAATACTAACACCATAACACTATTTAACACCAGACAACCCACAAGCAGCTTCAACTCAAAGGCTCTGAACAGTTGATAAGACTCAAGCTAGAGTAAAATATAAAACTCTATAAGCAGTATTTGATAGTAAGTCATACACTGAGGAAAACAGGATGCTCAAAAAAAAAAAAGAACATACAGATGTATGACAAATTACACCATATTTTTTTTTCTTCTCAGCATACAAATGAACATCAAATGATAAATGGGTGAACTTGGAATTACAAACAATAAATATATTGTATAGTATATTAAATGCAGGGAAACATAATTGTTTGCTGTTGCTGATCTCAGTTCAGCTCAGACAACTGTTGTTCACTGTCCAATGTTCAATGTAAGCAATTCTATTTATTACCAAATGGAATTTTTTCCCAGGATGCCCAAAAAAATAACCAAATCTTCTGCATGAAACCAAAACAAATGCTGTTATCTGGGTTGAAGTCAAGAAAGATTATGAATGATTACTTTGTCAGACTACTTATCATTGATATTAAAATAATTTTAAAATGCATAATTTAAAATTAAAAAAACAAATTATTATTTAAGCCATACTTTTGTAATACATATGAACATCCAGTTCACATATCAATTGTTTCAAAATAAAATGTAATGGCACATATTTCATTAGAATTTATTATTGCCTGTTAAAAACTAACATTTTATATTTACATTCATATGATTTTGTGGTTCTATTTTTAGAAAAACATTCAATTCTATTGAGGAACAATAATTTAATAGCATTCAGGAACTATTGTAAGGTATGTATTTGTAATGTTGTAATTCACATCTATTTCAGTAAATATTTTAAATGCTATTATATAGATTTCCTCTTTGGAAAGCTACCTTGTGCACCCACCTAGTAGCAGAACAAACAGTCACATGAGTCATACAATTCAGAGGAGCTTTGAAAACATAAGAGCATGTCACAGGCGAATTAGTTATTGGTCCATACAGCAGAAGAAAGGAAATGATTACTCTATGTAATATATGGCAGGAAAAGCAACTTGGAGAAAACATTAATGATCACTGTTAGAGTGTTTGGTAACACTTTCTATGAAGCCAATGCTTATAATGAATTATACAGTGGGGGAAATAAGTATTGGATGTGTCAAAAAAAGTTCAGTAAATATATTTCCTATGAGGCTTTTCACATGAAATTTTCACCAGTCATCAGTATTAACTCAAGAAATCCAGAAATATAAAGAACTCAAAACATTAAAGTCTATAAATAAAGTGATGTGTAATAAAGTGGAATGACACAGGAAAAAAGTACTGACTGCGGTAACTGAAATTTATTTAATACTTAGCAGAGTGGATACTTAGTCCACCAGCATGGACCTCGAAATTTGAAGGATCTGGAGAGATTCTGTATGGAGGAATGATCTCAGAACCTTTGCCATGTATTCTCAACCTCATCAGGCATTATAGGAGAAGATTCAGAGCTGTTATCTTGGCAAAGGGAGGTACAAAAAGGGTGCCAATAATTGTTGCACACTTATATTTAAAAAAAAAAAAAAATAATAACATGTGTTTTGTCGGCAATTGTTCGATACCCATGAGAACATATTATTTTTGTGACTTTTTTAAACAAAAGATCAAAAGATTCAACAATAAAGACAAATTTTCACAGCCTTCTTTGCTCATATTTACCAAGGGTGCCAATATTAGTGGAGGGCACGGTAGGTTCATGGATTTCATTTAAAAAGGAAGAAAGTTTTTCATGTCAGTGTGCAGTACATCTTACATACCTTAAACACCAGACAAGTAACTTGTTTTTGATGCTCCTTGATCCCTTGATCTCAGTTCTCAAGTCAGACAACTGTAAGTAAAAGTTTGCATTGTAAGTTAGTGTCTTTGTTTACCGTCAGTGTTTTTGTTTATTTAATAATCAAATACCAAAAATTGTAGTACATAAATTCGTTCACATACCATTTCCTTAAAAAAATGGTCTCTACATATTGTGTATTATTAACCTATTTTTCAAAAAATATTATAAATGTTATTATATAGAGTCCCTTGTTGGGAACTTACCTTGCCGCAAAATGTGGCAAGAAAACAGAAAAGGAGACTTTTAGCTTCTACATACAAAGCAAGAGAAACAAAATGAATAACAAAAAGCAGGAAATGCGCGCGCATACACACACACACACACACACACACACACACAAACATTCATGCGATGTTTGCATGAGCACATCCCTCTTTCCATGATGTATTGTCTAACCCATAAAGAACTAAACCTAAGCTTGCTTGGGAATATGTGTGTTTTTGAACACTAAACACTAGGGAAATTGTGTGCCCAAGAAAAAAAAAAGGTTTATTTTCATCTGTAAATATTGCAAGAATATGTAGAATATAATATATGGAATTAATAAATTTACAATAGACCAATAAACAATAAAACACTTTACAAATTAGTAAATGTTACTGGAGGTCTCTGTGCTACTGTACAACCCTGTGACTGTTTCTATGATTTAGGCATTTAAAGTCAAGTTTAGAAACAAAAATTAAAATGTACTCTAGGTTTTCTTGATCAGGTTTAAGATTGTGTTATTGACAGAACAGCTGCTGCTCACATCATGTGATCCATGATGGTGATCCATGAAAACAAACTGATGCAAATGTCCACATCCAGTTATAGTCAAATATAACCTCCATACAACGCAAACTCTGGATTCAATGTGAAACTAAGGTACAAAATGAAAGTAAATTTCTGTGTATTTGTAATTGTAGACAAACAGGGCAAGACATTTTATTTTAGCAGGAGGACATCTGCTAATAAGCATCCAACATAAATGCTGCCAAGGTGCATGTATGAGCACAACATATCTGTAAATGAAAGACAGGTCATACAGGTTGACTTTATACAGGAGTGATACATTATACATAGTTGTAGTATTGTTTTCATTATATCTAATTTTAAGAACAGTTGATAAGTTTTTATGTAGTTCCAAAATTAAAATAATAATGATAATAATAATAATTTCTAGGTTTTAACTATAGATTAGGAACATACTGGCCCTGCGATGGATTGGCACCTCGTCCAGGATCTCCCCTGCCTTGTGTCCCTGGGATAGGCTCCAGGCTCCCCACGACCCAGTAAGGATAAGCGGTACAGAAATTGGATGGATGGATGGAGAGCAACATACTGTATACTGTAGAGCAAAGGTTCTCAACCTTTTGTAAATAAAGCCCCTCCAAGCCTCCCCTATGATGTGGCATATACCTAATCTATAATCTGTTTTTATTACTTTTATAAAACTATATAACGGACAGGTATGGAACATGAATTATATAAAATGTTTCTGAACACTATAATTACTTTGAACAAAGTACAAAGGTTCAAGATGCTGACGCCCAAACTTATCGTTCCACAGATTCAGTTTGAGGACTGGTTTGTGACGATAGATCTAAAAGGTACATATTTCAACATAGAAATATCGCTAGCTTTATCCCCTCACACCTTCACAAAGTGCATGGATGTCATTCTACCTCCACTGTGACTCCAGGGCATCCGTGTACTAAACAATCTGGATGACTGCTTAATTCTAGCACGATCTAGGGAACTGGTGGTTCAACATCGAGATGTTGTTCTCACCCACATGAAGAGCTTGGGGCTCAGGATGAACCTCAGAAAAGTATGATTTCTCCAGTGCAGTGGTCAACTTTTCTAGGGGTTATAAGGATTCTACTACGATGATGGCATTTCTATCCACGACATGTGTAGAGTCAATCCTATCAAATTTGAGCAAGATAAAGCTGGAAGGGATCTTGGCATCCCTTCCAGTTTCTATGGGAGACTATTGGCAGCCAACGTCATACCATTTCAGTGGTGGCTGAGAAGTTGGGGGTTTCGTCCAAGGATGAAACCTCTGAGAGTAATCAGTGTCACGCAGCGATGCCTACGTGCTCTGAGAATTTGAGTGTCCCTGGTTTCTAGCCTTGGGTCACACTCTAGGTGTGTCTCCTTAGTGCAAGGTGGTAATGACAGACACCAATCTCACGGGCTGCAGCACGGTCTTAGACAGCTGTCCGGCTCACGGTCTCTGGAGTGGCCCTCATCTGGAGCGACATATAAATTGCCAAGAAATGTGGGCCATATTTCTAGCAGTGAAATTCCTTCTTGGTCAGTTGAGAGGTCACCATGTGTTTACAGACAACACAGCGGTGGTCTCATATATTGACCACCAGGGAGGATTATGTCCACACCCCCTGTTCAGGCAGGCGCAACTAATTCTTCTCTGGGCAGAGGGAAAGTTTTGTCAGTGAGTGTAATGTACATTCTGGGCAACTGGAATGTGGGGGCAGACATCCTGTTGAGGCAGGGGCTGAGGCCCAGGGATTGGTGGCTCCATCCACAAGTCGTGAAGTCCATATGGCGGAGGTTTGGCCAAGGGGGTGGATTTGTGTTCGCCTCTGAGGAGACAACACACTGTGGTTCGCTCTCACTCCTCCCACACAATTAGGGCTGGACACCAAGGTGCACATGTGGCTGAGGTCACATCTATATGCTTTTCCCCGATCACTCTGCTCCCAGAAGTTCTAGCGAGAGTTCACCAAGACAGTCTATGTCTGCTGCTAGTAGCACCTTATTGGCCAGCTCGAATAATGTTCTCAGAGATAATATCCCTGCTGGATGGCACTCCTTGTGAGACTCCCATCCGAAAGGATCCACTGTAGGCCCAGTGAACTGCACAATAGCTACAGTCCTGGAGTTCTTACAAGAACATCTCTCAGTGGGGTGGGCTCCTTCTTCAATCAAGGTTTATGTGGCTGCTATCTCGGCCAGCCACAACCCTGTTGATGGAGCCTCTGTGGGGCAACATCCTCTAACTTTGAGGTTCGTGCGTGGTGTCAGGCGGCTGAGGCCCATCTGTAGGCCACGCATACCTTCCTGGGACCTTTCTGTGGTCCTGGAAGGTCTGTCAGGTGCCACATTTGAGCCCTTAGACTGGATCTACTGTCTCAAGCCGGAGGGCTGATTTATCAACCTCGGCCAGAACTACGGAAACTGTGGATCTGGCCCCTGAGGGGCACCAGCTCATAGATTCTGGTCTCACAGCTGAGGTTGTAGAGACCATGTTAAACCCTAGAGCACCATCCACAAGGAAATTGTATGCGCTCAAGTGGCGGCTTTTTGTCTTGTGGTGTGAAGAACGCTAGCTAAACCCAGTGAATTGCGCAATAGCTACAGTCCTGGAGTTCTTACAAGGACGTTTCTCGGCGGGGTGGGCTCCTTCTACAATCAGGGCTTACGTGGCCACCATGTCAGTGTGGTGTCAGGTGGCTGAGGCCAATCTGCAGGCAGCGCATACCTTCCTGGGACCTTCTGTGGTCCTGGAAGGTCTGTCAGGTGCCCCATTTGAGCCCTTAGATTCAGCCTCTGAGAAGCTTCTGCCTCTAAAGGTAGCTGTTCTGCATGCCCTGACATCTCTCAAGCGAGTAGTAGATCTACAAGCTCTCTCAGTTGCTCCTTCCTGCCTTGCCTTTTCCCCTGGATTAACCAAGGTCTTCCTGTATCCTAGGCCGGATTATATTCCTAAAGTGCCTACATCTGCTGCCCAGCCTGTGGTGTTGCAGGCTTTCTGCCCTCCTCTGTTCCTCACACCAGAACAAGAAAGAATGCACCAGCTATGTCCAGTAAGGGCTGCCTATACTTACATCCAGTCCTCACAGTATAAAAATGTTTATTTTCACTATACCGCTAGTTCTCTTTGCAGAATAGCAATCCTTGCTGCCTGTTTCTCCCAACCAATCTTTTCTCCAAATGTCTCTCTTATTTCACTTTTTCCTTGTTTCTGCATAAAATAGATAAGATAGACAGCTCTCGGGTCTATTTTAATGATACAGTGGTATTTTGGGACCAGTGTCCCACTTAGTATGGGATCACTTCATGAAAGACTGTGTTGTGTGTCAGTCTTGTTTTGATTGCTCCAAAAGCAATAGCACACAAAATACCAATCATTATATACTGTAGCCTGCATTCTTTTTGAGTTGAAGCAGAGGGAAGTGTAAGGTGCTTCAATACATGAGAATGATGAGATGAGATGATATTTCTGAACTTCTAAGAGATGCTGTCAACTGTTTGGATGGCTAAACTAGAGTTTAGTAATGCTTTAAAAAAAAAAAAAAAAACGCCTATGAAGACTTGTCGGCCTTAACACGCAGTAATTGCCCTCTCCTACTGAAATACGTTGAAATACATTGAAAACACACAAAATATTATGTTTAATACATATTTTAACTTACAGAGGCCACAATTACGTGACATGTGCAGTGCACTCGATGAGTCGATGATGATGTAAAATGGTTGCATTTGAACACTCTGAACCACACTCCAGAATAGTGCCATTAAACCAAAATAATTAGCTACCAGCCACTGCAGCAGGAAAAGAATGCTACAATGTGTTGCTTTTGGCTGTGATTTTCTAGTTCTTGTGTGCGGTGATACAGGGGATATCTGTAAATATAATCAAACCTGTAAGCATGTTGTTAGTGCGTTTTTCTGTAAATTCTCATAAAGTAAAGCTCCTGTAAAATTAGCCTAAAACGCCTAGCCAAGGCATACCCAAACTTAAATTAAAGCTGTTCTTGAACCATTTGGAGTACATGCATGGTTTTGGTCTCTTTTGAAAGGTGGACTAAATATATTTCATAATTGAATTGTTTGGACCTTTGCCAGTATAACAGGACTGTTTTTGTCAGGATGTTACTGATCAGTGGATTACTATGAGGATTCATATGAGGTGAGTTGCCTCTGTTTCGTAAGTGTTTGTTTGTATATCAGTGGTTTGACAGAGACGTTGATTGTAGCTGCTTGAAATGGTTTATATTTATATTGAAGCACAAGAATCTTAGCTTTCCAAAGGTATGAGTACCTTCGTACACACAGAATCTGTGTAGATAGCATAGATTTGCTCATATCATGGTGACATCGTGCTGACCATCGGAATTTAACAGGATAAAGTATACGACGGCGAGATAATAGCTATACGAATAATAAGTTCCTATACAGCTTACTACATCTAGATTATTTTATGTGTGACTAGAGTGCCTGTCATCCAAACACAGACTGAATAAACATAGACTGATGCTACTGACACAACACCTCCCACATCCACTTTCATTTTCATTTTAGTCAGTGCTTTCAGCTTCCATGCAGATAAGTATTCAAATTGTACCTAAGCAAAGATAATATGAATAAGAAATAACTTGAGCTTTCTTTGCATAGTAAAATCTATCCTCCATGAAAGACAAATTCAGGATTTACTAAGGTACAAAATGAAAGTATATTTCCTCTCTAACATAAAAACAATCCCTGTTAATAGTAATGCTGATATATTTCTACACATTTTAGACAGTTTATCACTTTAAACCATAGATTCAAGAAATAATATTTATTACAATGGTTAAGAAGAAAAACATACATTTATACCATGCATAGTTCAAATATTTCATTTTTGTTTCACTTTTGTTTTGTTTACAATTTTATGGTCAGGTGTTTCTTCCATTAATTGACAGCAGTGTCACAACAGAAAAACTGAGATGGATGCAAATGCAGTAGAGGCAGTTAAATCACAATCGGCAGACAAATCCAGAACGTGAGGCAAGTTCAAGGTCAGAAACAGGAAAAGGCTCAGGCGATCAGCAAACAGCACAATGTAGAAAAACCAAAATACAGAAAGCAGGAAACAATCCTAGTCAAAAACCAGCGTTCATGATACGTGAACAAAAGACTTGGTAAGATCAGAGTTAACAATACTGAGTTTTACTTTGTAACCGTTTGAATGTCCAAAATCTGTTATGTAGAGTTTGAGTGTAATTGGAAACACGTGTGCTCGATTAGAACTCTCTGTGGATTGTAGTCTGTGGTGGCCATACCTGTATGGCTGAAATGTTTGTAAATGATTGTTGATTTTGGGCTCTTGGCATTCAAAAAAATCCATTCACAAGTGTATCCGGGTCTCCACATATATTGCACTGCTACTAAATACTGACATAATCTATTCATAGAGAAGACTGAAAATATACAGCTAAATACTTTTGCTGTAAGTTGTGTCAGCCCCATAAATAATTTGTAGAGCTGTAACTTCAAACGATAGATTGTCAGCTGTCCCATTCATTAACATGGGAATGGGTTTGGTTAAAAATCTCACTGCAGCCAGCCATTAGATGCACTGAACAAGGAATACGCGGTCAGTCAGATTTAAGAAAAAATACTATTTATATTTTACATAAAATATTTAGTTTCTCATCAAAATGTGATTTCATTGCTTATAGTAAATTTAATTTAAACAAGTATCTAATATACTAATTAGAATGATGTATTGTGAGTGTGATCAATTGACAGGGTCCTAGGTTCGAGCTCAGGTGAGTGCAGTGTTTGATTTTATTCCAGCGTTTTGAAAAAGCGTGATTAAATCATGCTAGCTGTATGAAAACAAACTGTGTTAATGTACACATTTGGTTGCCAGTTTCCACCATAATGTATTGGTTTTGGAATGTTGAGAATGTGATTTAAAAAAAGACCGTCCGAGGCAGCCAAGATCAGGATTAAAATTTATATTTAAGATTTTATATATTTCCCAAACATTTATGAACCTGACTGTACATTTCAAGACAACTGACACGTTTTACACGACACAGCTTTTATTTATTAAGAAAGAAATATGACATTAAGAATTTCCCCAAAAACAATATCCTCATAAATAGAGTAAAGATGACTTAATATAGCATTAGATGCAACAAAAGCTAAAACCTACTGTTTATATATCTATAATGATTGCAAACATAAAGCCCTGAACCATTGCTGTAATAATTGACAAAGAACTGGACAAGAATTTGAAAGACAAAAGTCGAATAATAATCCTTAAAACATTTTAAGTAAAAATACATAGATTGCATTCAAATATATATTTATATCTTACAGATAACTCCAGTAATCCCAGCTAATGAAGGACATGTTAACATTAGCAACTGTATAACAGTGTCTGAAACCCTTTATATTTTACTGAATCTATTTTAATCGTGGTTCCAGTGATGGACTGTGATCACCCACTGTGGTACTAATGGGCCCTTATATATGGTCATTCATGAAAAGGCCAACAGAAAACCCTTTTCTTACAAGTGTTTATGAAATGAAGTGCATTTCGAAATACTTTCTTTCAATCCCGATAAAGAAGACCATAACGATGTACGATATCATGACTTTAGAATGGACCACATTCAAGAAATTACAGTAAACATATTTACAACCAGTAGTCAATACAATAATAAACAAATGCATTAAATAAAAACAGTCAATAAAATCATAACAGCAATCAAAATTAAACATAAAAGTAAGCACACACACACACACACACACACACACACACACACACACACACACATATATATATATATATATATATATATATATATATATATATATATATATATATATATATATATATATATATATATATATATATAAATTTGATCAGACATGAAAAAATAAATGCACCTCTGATGGAGGTTTAAATGCAATTTCAATTTGCAATGCAGATGTTGTACTGAACTTGTCATATGCTTAATATTCTTCAAATGGTTGCTGTTGAAAAGCCCTTTAATAATTCTCAAAATATTTAGTATCTAGGTAGTCCTGTACATCAGTAAAGTATTTTAAAGTCAGGATGACAATATAAAATTAAATAGTTTGTCTTGGTCGTGTCTGGATATTTTGTAATCCTACCACAGTAAATGTATAAATGTAATCTAGCTGTCACATACATTTGTACACTTTAGTCGTCTCAGTCTCTATCTATGAAATTGTCTTAAATTTAATTCCTGAATCTTCCTGGAATTTCTCAATTAGCCAAACAACTCGCTCCTGTTTGCTCTGGTGTGCATGTATGAGCAGAGCCTGTCTGTGGAAACAAACACTACTCCTGCACTTCTTCTCACTATTGAGAATCCAATCTAGCTTATTCAGAGCTAAATTAAGAATAGTGTTGGTAAGTGGACAGCCAGGGAGCAAATGTCTGAGTTTCCCAGAAGAGCCTTGGACTTTTAGAAGAAAGCGCCCCAGAATACGGAACTTGGTTGGGGGGACAGAGGACCTCAAGTCTTTATGAAGTTCACGGCTTGTCTCAAGGAAAGAAAACTTAATCTCTTGTATGCCTTTCTCAAATGTCACAGTGAGAAATTTATCAAGATTTTTTTCTGGCTTTTCTTTGATATAGGGGGAAATGTATGCACTAAGGCGCTTGGATAAAATTTGAGAGAATATCAAATATTCTGCACTGAAGACATATCTGTCTCGTGAAGGATAAGATTCTTTAAAAGCTTCAGATACATGATTTGTCTTTAACATGTTGTTGTAAGTTATCTTTAAGCTTTCTGTCACTTGGCATCGATTGCTTTTATAGTAGCCCACTTGCTTTTCACCAGGTCTTTGTTCTTGTGAGTCAGCCAAAGTCTTGATGGCACTCAGGATTTCTGCCCCACTAATCTTCCCCGATATCCTGTTATTTGGAATTTGCTTAACAAGCAAGGAAACTTTTGGAAATGTTTTTTCCGTGTGTTGCTGCACTTCAAGTTCCAGGACAACTGGATTATGATCAGAAATGTCATTGTCCTGTACAGTGATATTACGTGCTTGTACCAGTGTGTCTTTGTGCAAGAAAAACATGTCTATTCTGGAGTGATTCTCATTCTGACTTCGTATAAAGCCCTCATCAGCATAGCGTAAGTATGACCAGGTGTCTCTGAGATTCAGAGGAAGAGTAAAGTCTTCTAAAACATCTCTAAATGTTGAAGGCCTTAAAGTTGAAGAACTCCGATCAAAGCTGGGATTTAAAACTGTGTTGAAATCACCTCCAACCACTAGCACACCCTCAGCTGTCTCCATCAAATATTCCTTTAATCTACCTAAGACAAGTCTGTCTGCCTTATGATTGTACACATTAACAAGAGTGTGCAGTTCACCATACAGATGACAGAAGAGCACAATGTAACCTCCACTACAATCTTCATCATGGCATATGTACTCAAATGGTACGCTGTTTTTTATCAGTATTGCAACTCCTTTGCTTTTAGGGCTGTGTACAGTGAAGTAGACTTCCCAAACTTTATGATAAGGAAATGGTACCAAGTCTGTGAAGATTTTGTAACAATCTGGCCCTACACGTGTCTCTTGTATAAAGACAATATCAGCCTGAATTTTACGGAGACTGCGCAACACATTTGAAAACTTTTCATCTGGGCTTCTTATACCATTAGTGTTCCAGGTGACAAAACAGAGGCTTGTTTTTTCTTGGGGCATCATGATTAATGATTGGACTTCTGTAAATAAAAGACACAATTAAAATCACAGTTATTTTAATATTTTTGTCTATTGTATGGTATATATGTTTATAGCAAGGATCAAACAGCATGTCACGGATTTCCCCTCAACTGCTCGAAGCACAACAGCACGCTCTTCTGGGTTTATCAGTGACTTTGTTCACTTTCTACACGTGTGTTTTGTTATGGTTTATGACTTGTCTCCGCCCCTGTTACATTATTGGATGTCTCCCTCACGTGTCATTATTATTCACAGCTGTTTATGCTCTGCCTTTGATTTCGTTAAGTATTTAAAAAATATCGTGTGCCTTTGTTCATGGCGAAGTATCATGAGTGTTTGTACTGTATCATGCCTTTTGATCCTCATTTTTGTTTCATAGTTTTGATTCTGTTCTCATCCTCATTTATCGATTCCTGTCTTAGCCTAGTTCATCCTGTTTGACTTTTGCCCGACCATTTGCCTGTTTATGACCATTTATGTTGCCTTTCGATTTGGAATTGCCTCTCTCTCTTCAATAAAGCTCTTAACTGCACTTGCATCTGTCTCTAAAACTATTTACATGACACATCACTTATTTTAATTTTTCATATCAGGCCATAATTGTGTGAAGGAGTTTTAAGAATGTCATTTTATGAACACAGTCCTCTGTGTATTGTGTGTTCTCAATACAGTTTTTACTACATACTCATTCACCTTTTTTAGACTTATAGTTGAAAAGGTATATAAGTGAACTGTATATTAGTGAAGAAATATGTAAACTTGACTAAAAGATATCATTTGTTGCAATAAATATCAAGCCCAAAACTCCCTAATAATGTTTATTATGTTTGTGCACAGTACAATTCGCAATCTAATGGCATTCTTATGGTAAAAACTGGACAGTCAGCTTTGGAGGCCACACTCACAATAATAATAATAATAATAATAATAATAATAATAATAATAATAATAATAATAATAATAATAATAATAATGTGTATAGCATTTAATAAGTTCCTGCTCCTGATCACCCTTTCCTTCTGATTGTGTCTTGTTTTCTACACTTGTCACACACACTTGTAAACAAAACATTCACACTAATCCAGATAAGATAGGGTGTGACAGAGAGGAAATACATTTCTTAGTTTTGTCAAAAAAATAAAAAGCTCTGTACAGGAGATTGTGTGTCCTAAACATGATTTGGAGTATGCATGGTAATACATTGTGCAAAGATGTAGCCAAAGAAAAATTTGCACATTTTATTCAATTAATATTGTATTAATATGCACAGGAAACTAAGATGTAAATAATTATATATATATATATATATATATATATATATATATATATATATATATATATATATATATATATATATATATATATAATGTATATGTAATTTAAATGTAAAATGAATACTATTAGACTAAACAAAGGCTAAAAGCAAAGGAAAAAAAAACTAAACAAAAAACCCACAGTTTATGTATATATAATAATCACCAAATCTACTATTACTGTCAAATTGCTACAATTTACACTTGTTGCTGTTAATAGATACAAGTATATGTCCTTATAGAATAGAGATAAATCCAGTAACGTGAGTGACTCTCAATATAAGTAACTGTAGACAGCGTCTAAAACCCTTGATATTTTTCTGAATCTGTTTTAATTCTGGATCTAGAGATGCCAGATTTTTCTGGTGTCCTCACATTGCCAGGAGGCTATTCTACATTGTCTCTATGTATGAATGAGCCTCCCACTAGCACACCATACAGTTCACCATACAGATGACAGAAGAGCACAATGTAACCTCCATTGCAATCCTCATCATGGCAAATGTACTCAAATGGTACATCATAGCTGATCAGTATTGCCACTCCTTTACTGCGAGAGCTGTGTACAGTGAAGTAGACATTCCAGTTTTCAACATTCTCCAAGATTTGGTAACATGTTGGGCCAACATTTGTCTCTTGTATGAAGGCAATATGAGCCTTTAGGGAAATGAGGCTGCTCAACAAATCTGAAAACTTTTGTGGTGGGCTTTTAATGCCACATGTGTTCCAGGTGACAAAATAGAGCCTTATAAAGTACAGAAGGTAAAATCACAGATATATATATATATATATATATATATATATATATATATATATATATATATATATATATATATATATATATATATATATATATATATATATATATAAATGGTCTATTATATATTATGTACTGTATATTTAATTTATGAAAGAGTATTGAGATGAGGTCATTTCATGAACACATTTCTCTATTCATTGTGTTCTCTCACTGTTTTCAACACATACTCACTTTTTCACTTACAGTATATAAATGAAGAATTGTGTAATTCTGATTGAAAGATATAATTTGGTTCAATAAATAATCAGTCCCAAAGTAAGTACTATATTATAAAGATTCGCCTGTTAAAAATATACCTTGTTCTCAGCAGTCAGCTGGCGGTACAACTAAAAGAAATTAAGAAATAAGGCATTATTGCACATAAGATTTAATGTACATAGTGGAAATTTTATACACAAGTCAATTACATCACACATGTGTTGGGTAACAGTTGGGAAATTATTTCGCACTTGAAAATTTTTAGTTTTCATTGCATGAAATTCTATAAAGGAAAAACAGATTGCAACTGCTTTTTTGTTTTATTTATTATATATCCGTTAAAAATAGAAAAATAGATGCATTTGTGCAAAATCTGCATAGGTTTATGACTTTCCATTTAAAAAGCAAGCTGTACTTACCTTAAAGACCAGACAGGCAGCTAGTGAGTGCACACTGGATCAAAGAATGCACTATTTGATTTGTATTTGATGCTCCTTAATCACTTGCTGTCAGGTCTCAGGTCAGACAACTGTTAAGTAAAAGGCTCCTTTGTGAGTAAGTGATTTTATTTACAAACTTTTTTTTTTCCGAATGTCTATGTTAAGCTAATGGCCTCACTGATCTTTTATATTTAGTACTTTGGGATAACTACTGCAATAAACCAAAGCAAGCAAGTTATCATGGTTGTAGTTACAAATTATTATTATTATTATTATTATTATTATTATTATTATTATTATTATTATTATTATTATTTTAAGTTTCACTTATGTAGAAATCAAGTGGTAAATAAAACACTAACACAAATTTGTACTTGTTTGATGATCATTGTTTAAAATGATATCACTTAAATCTGAAACAAATCAAGATTTAAGCCATACTTGTGTAAAACTGAAAAGCATTAACACACAATTCACACACCATTTGCTTCAAAATATAATGTAATAGCACATTTGAATAACACATTTGAATTGATCATTGCCTGCTAAGAACTAATATCGCAATTAAACGTGCAAAAATAAAGATTTCACAACATTAAAGTTCATAAATAAAGTTATGTGTAATAAAGTGGAATGACACAGGAAAAAAGTATTGAACACGCTAAGAAAAAGCAGTTCTCCAAGGCAAGGTAAGACAAGGAACCAGCTGAAAACTGTAAGTAATTATACCCTCTATCTGTGCAAATTAATATCAGCTGGGTTAGTAAATTGATGGTCTATAAAAAGGCTTTTCGTTACCAAGGTGTCACACAAGAAACATCTCATGATGGTTAAAAGCAAATAGCTCTCCAAAGACCTTCACAACCTTATTGTTGCGTTACATATTGATGGAATCTGATACAGACATATTTCAAAGCTTCTGAATCCTCCAGTAAACACCATTGGGGACATTATCCGCAAGTGGAAGCAACATCACTCCATCATCAACCGGCCACGAACAGGAGCTCCTTGCAGGATTTCTGACCAAGGAGTCTGAAGAATTATCGAAAGAGTTGTTTGTTTGAGCTGAGATAAAAAAAAAAAAAACGGGGAAAAATAAGAATTATCAAAAGAGTAGCCCAAGAGCCAAGGACCACTCGGAAAGAGTTCCAGAAACACTTGGAGGTAGCAGGTGCCATTGTCACAGAGAAAACACTAGGCAATGCACTCCAGTGCTCACACTCACCCTGCAAGACTCCATTACAAAAGAAAAGGCATGTCAAAGCTCATTTATAGTTTGGTACAAATAATTTGGACAAGCCTATGAAATACTGGGAGAGTGTAGTCTGGTCAGACGAGAGCAACATGTAACTTTTTGGCTGTCATACTACACACCATGTTTGGAGAAGAAATGGCACTGCACATCACCTTAAAAACACTATACCACCAATGAAGTTTGGAGGTGAAGCATCATGGTGTGGGGATGTTTTGCATCACATGGTACTGGCAGACTTCATATAACTGAAAGAATGATGAATGGAGCCCTTTAACGGGAGATTCTTGAGAAGAATCTGCTGCCATCCACCAGGATGATGAAGATGAGACGTGGGTGGTCCTTCCAGCAGGACAACGATCCAAAATATACAGCAAAGGAAACTCTCAATTGGTATCAGAGAAAAACATCAAGGAGTTAGAATGGCCCAGTCAATCACCTGACTTGAATCCAACTGAACAAGATTTAAAGACAATATGTTTAGAAGAATGGGCCAAAATCACACCTGAATACTGCGGCCCATTAATTTCTTTATACAGGAAGCGTCTTGAAGCTGTCATTACAAACAAAGGCTTAGTGGTTAGCATGTTCGCCTCACACCTCCAGGGTTGGGGGTTCCATCCCCACCGTGGCAGTATGTCTGCAGAGTTTGCATGTTCTCCCTGTGCTATGGGGGTTTCCCCCCCAGTCCAAAGACCTGCATGGTAGGCTGATTGGCATGTCCAAATTGTTCGTAGGTGGGTGTGTGAATGTGTAGGTGATTGTGCCCTGCGATGGATTGGCACCCTGTCCAGGGTTTACCCCTTGTGTGCCCCATGCTCACTGGGATAGGCTCCAGGTTCCTCATGACCCTGAGAAGGATAAGATGGATGGAGTTAAATACTTTTGTCCTTTGTCATTCCACTTTATTACACATAACTTCATTTATGGACTTTAATGTTTGGATTTCTTTATATGTTTGGATTTCTTGAGTTATACCAAAGTCTGGTGAAAATTTAATGTGAATAGCCTCATTGGAAATATATTTACTGAAAAAAAAATGTTGATGCGTTCAATACTTATTTCCCCCACTATAGTCTGCCATCCTTTGTTTTGCTAAATGTTTTGACAATGTCTGAACAATGGATCAAGTGGCAGTTTCTTCCATGTTTTAGCCAACAAAACAGGTTGGTTTAAATTCTTCTCCTGGCTTTCTCCACACAAACACCCTACCATCCGATCAATCCAAGTTAAAACTGGATTCATCTGAAAATGACTTATCTTATATGGTATCTTGTGCTCTCAACTGGTGGCAGAAATGAAGAAGTGAATTTGACTAATCAAAAGAGCCATGTGATTTACAGGAACTCTGAAAAAGTGGAAGCATTTTACATTGGAAAAGCACATCACAGGGGTTGTAACTCGTGTGTAAATACTTGCTGCATAAGATTTACAGCAAAATGCAGTGATTGCTTTAATTAATATATATCAGGAAAAATATTTTTACCTCCTATTTAAAACAGAAAGGAAAAAAAGAGGGAAAGAAAAAGCAGCCTGAGGCACATACATACTTTTATACCCAATTTGCCTGAGGACTTGTTTATTTCCGTGATGGATTTTTTAAAATCATTTAAGAGCTGAACCCCGTGTCTCTGTGCTATATGCACAAATGATTTCAGCATGTAACGTTTTCAAATTTGAAAGCAAAAATGAAAAGGTACTGTAGGTTTGCTTGATCACATTTAAGCTCTCATTTTTTTTATCTCAAAACCGCTGCTGCTCATATCATGTGTTCCATGACTGTACACATCCAGTTTCTTCACCATGTTTAGTCACTGCTTGAAACTCCCATACAGATACTCAATGCAGATAGTCAAATTGCTTTACCTAAGCCTAAATACATTTGCAAAGATGTGAATTAGAAATGATCTCACAGTCAAATGACCTTATAGTCAAATCTAACGTACCTATATAATAAGGCCAAATCTGGATGATATGTAAAATAAGGCACAACACAAAAGCATATTTCCTCTCTTGGAAATAGTATAAGAGAAACTGTACACTGTAATCAATACAACACTAAATCCAAACCACGGTTAAAGTCACATTAAGTAAGTGTGAATTAAACAGAAATTGTGGATTTTCAAGAGTGCTCTATGAGGACTGGACAATAATTTTTTTGTGATTGTGTACAAAATTCCAAAAAAAAAAAAAAAAATTTAAATAAACAAATTTAAATTCATTTCCTACACCAGTAATATTTTGTATCTTTACAACCCAATTCACAAAGGATTACTTACTTTGTGTCAAAACTGATTACATTAATGTTACATTAAAGTTTGTGAGCTTTCTTGGATGTTCTATTTTTGTGTCAGTAACAATTAAAATATTTTAAAAAACATGAATGGTTATTTGATTGTGGTTTTAAATCCAGGCAGGAGAAATGAAAAACAAGCTTTTTTCATTGAATTAATAAATATGAATTTTTATACAATTATAAATTTGATGTCAATTTTATAAATGTATAAACTTGTCAGGAATTATGCGTTCCACATATTCATGATGTACATGATATGTTGCACATAAGCTGTTGTTACTGTTGTTATAAAATAAGAACAAAGTTATTTCACATGTACAGATGGACATCATGTACAGATGTTCCATACTTTTCAAGACAGAATGGTTCAGGTAAAATCGGACTGCCTTAAGTGGAGATATGAGAAATGAAAGGATATAATAAATGCATGTATGGATGTATGAAACATACAGCAATGGCTATAGCTAAATGGTGCACTGATGGAATTTACATGAATGTAGAAATAATAATTTTGTATGTGTGTGTGTGTGTGTGTGTGTGTGTGTGTGTGTGCAAATCTGGAATTTTGAGCCCCACCCTGAGCCGACCCAAAACTGGTCCTATGTGCAGATTCAAGTGTGAACATGTCTTTAGTGTACAGTAGAATGTGTAATATTTTGCCAGATCTATTTGCTATAAGCCATATGTAAAAATAAATAAATAAATAATAATAAAAAAAATAAACCAGCAGCAGGCAACACCTGTGTTTTTGTTGTTGTTGTTGTTGTTGTTGTTGATGATGATGATTAATAACTTGATCTTAGATCAGGTTGGGCAACTGTTAGAAATGTTCATTGTAAGTAAATGATTTTGCTTACCGACTTCCCTAGGCTAATGACCCCATCGATATTTTATATTAAGCCCATTAAAATACTAGATCTACTACAAAAAACAAAGCTAATAATGTTATCTCGATTGTAGTTAAGAATGAACAGACTATGTTTTATTGAAAAATATATTTTAACTTATTTTAAATTAACGTTTCAAACTTAAACAAATATCACTACTGGTGAAGTAGTTCCTTTAACTCAAACTTGAACCAAACCCATTTCTATAATGTCATAGAAATACCGGAAAAGGGAACTAGTTAGTACAATTCCTATGAGCCACTGCACCTCACCTGACTATGTCACATGACTGCACCTGATCTTGATTTGGAGTATGCATGGTCATACATGGTGCAAAGATGTAGCCAAAGATAAATGTGCACATTTTATTCAATTAAAATTGTATTAACCTGCACAGGAAACCAAGATGTAACTACTGATAGATTGAAAATATTTAGATCAGCCTTTATTTTATTTTAGGTACTGCAAATAAATCTATAACTATTGAATTCATGCCTTACACACATTTGTTAACACAATTTTACAACTGCACATATTGTATATACTGTAACTAGAGATCACAGTGCTAATGATCTAGTGTTTAATGTTACAAACACATTATATCAATATTTACAAATATTTTTATTATCATAGTTTTACATTCAAGTTTTACACATCATTACATTTACATTCTGAACTGCCAGTGCAGTTTCCTCCAGAACTACTGGAGTAAGCCCATTTACTCAGTCCTTGTGCCTGTCATGTCTTGTTTTAATATCATTCCAACCCTTGGACCCAACCCTTACTCACGGAGTACTGTATAAAGGTAAACATCCACTGAGTTAAAATCAAATGTCTAAAGAGTAATACGTATTTAACTGATTAAAAGAGCTGACCAAAAGTTCATCACACCTGATTAATTAAGCATTAAGCTGGTTCACTAAGAAATTAGTTATCAGAAAAAAAACTACCTTTGTTTAATAACTCTTTTGAAATGAATGCTAAGCCACAATAAAAATGAAAAAAAGAACTAGCTAGCTAATTCAACAAGAAAAATTGCAAATCTTAATTAGCTAACTAACAAACTAACTAATGTATAAAACCTTACTATATAGCTCGTTTAATGGTGAATCTAATCTAATTTGATGGAGAATTTTAAAGATTAATATATCATGTGGGAGGTGAATGAGACATCTCATCCAGTGTGAGTCAGTAAATCCAACAAAATACATCTTACTAATAAAAAAAAATTATTTGGATGTACTGTATATAATGTATATGTAATTTAAATGTAAAAATAAATACTACTAGACTAAACAAGGGCTAAAAACAAAAACAAAAAACTAAACAAAAAACCCACAGTTTATGTATATATAATGATCACCAAATCTACTATTACTGTCAAATTGCTACCATTTATACTTCTTGCTGTTAATAGATACAAGTATATGTCCTTATAGAATAGAGTTGAATCCAGTAATGTGAGCTCATGAAGTGACTCTCAGTATAAGTAACTGTAGACAGCGTCTAAAACCCTTGATAATTTTCTGAATCTGTTTTAATTCTGGATCTAGAGATGCCAGAACTTGATGCCGGACTTTAATGACTAACTGTGGTACCAGTGCGCCCTTAAACAGTATGTGGTCATTCCTGAAACGGCCAATAGATGGACCCAAGATTTTATGAAATGAAATGCATTCCAAATGACTATCATTTAATCCCAAAAAATAAAAGGCAAATCCCAAATATGCATGTAGCATGTAATTAGTACAGAATTGCCCACATGCAAAGAAAATACAGTATTGAACAAAATAATAATGAAAGGCATAAAACAAGTGACTCAGCACACAGCATTTCCTCCTTACATCTTCACAGTCCATGATTCAATCCTGAGCTCAGGTTACTGTCTGTGTGGAGTTTCTCATGTGCATGTTCTCCCTGTTTCCACATGGGTTTTTTTTCTGGGTTCCCTGGTGTCCTCACATTGCCAGGAGGCTATTCTAAATTGTCTCTAGGTATGAATGATCCTGTAAAAGTTTGGCTGCATGGTGCTCTATGATGAACTGGTGTCCCATCCAGAGGCTATATTTGGTGTGTCTCCCAATGCCATTTTTGGGTTTGTTGCATTGCAGAAAAATCAGAAGAGTTTGCTGGAAATGTGAGAACCTACTATAAAACTTGAATACCCTTACAGTGCTGCTTGAGTCAAAATTGTTTGGATTATTTGCAAAGCATTTCATTATAATGACCGTATGAATTTATGAAAACAATTTCTTTCAATAAATTTGGATAACAATTATTTAAGAACAACAAAAACATGCACAATTAATGTACAAGTTTTAGAATATTTTACATATTATTTAAAATACATTTTTAATACAATATTAAATTATTAATTCTGTTGAGAGAGATGTGCATCTCTGTGCACTGTGCATGGTGTGTGAGCTACAGTATAAGGAACAACAGTTCAATGAATGATTTTTAAAAAAAATAGAAATATGCTAGAAATATAATTATATTTTGGAGTTCAGGATTTCAACTAAAATCAACTTCCCATTAGTAAAAAAAATGAAGTAGCTCTTTTCTAAAGTTCCATGAACATTGTTGCCAAGTTCCGTATATGTTATGTATTGAAGATAGATACTGAAATCATAAACGTGGACCACTGTTAACTGTTTTTCCTGAAAAATACCAAGAAAAAGAGGGAGAATACTTGTACCTAGTCCTATGCCTGAACATTTTGGGATGAGTTTCACGTCTTTCTGTATAGTTTTGAAAACTTGGCAAACATCCCCACAAGTATTAGCAAGCTGTTCATTATGCCCAGTATTAAACAAAAACATTTGTGCTTGCATCCCAGTCTCTAAATCTGTACAACAATAAAGTATTTTATAATCTGCTTGATATATAAGTATAGTGTAAAATTAAACTGTGATAATATAGTAAAACAATAATAACATTACTATTACTACTACTACTACTACTACTACTACTACTAATAATAATAATAATAATAATAATAATAATAATAAAATGTGTATAGCATTTAATAAGTTCCAGCTCCTGATCACCCTTTCCTTCTGATTGTGTCTAGTTTTCTACACTTGTGCTTTTCATTTCAATCTATTATGTGGCATTCTGTAAGCCTAATTCCTGAGTCGTCCTGGAATTTCTCTAGTACCCTAACAACTTTCCCCCGTTTGCTCTGGTCTGCATGTATGAGCAGTGCCTGTCTGTGAAAGGAAACACTGGTGCACTCTGTTTCACTTCTGAGAATCAGATCTTCTAGCTGTGTCAGAGCTAGATTGAGGATAGCGTTGGTGACGGGAATGCCAGGCCGCAGACGTCTGAGTTCTCCTGAAAAGTTTTGGACTTTAGGAAGAAGGCAGTCCAGAATGCTGAAGTCTAGTGGAGGGACAGATGATATCTGTTTTAGTCTCCTGAGGGTTTGTTCCAGGAAGGACCACCTAATTTCACACTAAGGCGCTTGGCCAATATTTCTGAAAATATCAAACAGTCAACATTGAAAATGTCTCCTGAATAATAAGCTTCAGGTACCTGCTTATTCTTTAACATGAAGTTATACTTTCTCTTTAAGGTCTCAGTCAAGTGACAACAAAACTTTTTATAGTAATCCACACCCATTGTATCAAGTCTTTGATTGGAGTCAATCAAAGACTTGATGGAACTCAGTATTTCTGCCCCATTAATCTTCCCTGATCTCCTGTCAGGTTCTTCATCAACTCTAATTTCCTTCAAAAACAAGGCTACCTTTGGAATTATATTTCCAGTCTGTTGCTGCACTTTGAGTTCTAGGACAAGAGGCTTGTGATCTGAAATTTCATTGCTCTGTATTTTGCTACTACACACCCGTCCCATTTCATCGCTGCACATGAAAAACATGTCCAGCCTGGAGCCTCTCATTCTGCCGTCGTGTAAAGCCTCCATCAGCAGAGTGAAGGCATGACCAGGTGTCTCTGAGATTCAAAGAAATAGTAAAGTCTTCTAAAATAGCTCTTAGTGAAGACTGTTTTGTGAGAACAGCTGAAGATACCCGATCAAAGCTGGGATCCAAACAGTGTTGAAATCACCTCCAACCACTAGCACACCCTCAGCTGTTTCCCTCAGATAGTCTTTCAATCTAGCCAAGACATTTTTGTCTGCCTTATGACTGTACACATTAACAAGAGTGTACAGTTCACCATACAGATGACAGAAGAGCACAATGTAACCTCCACTGCAATCCTCATCATGGCAAATGTTCTCAAATGGTCCATCATAGCTGATCAGTATTGCCACTCCTTTACTGCGAGAGCTGTGTACAGTGAAGTAGACATTCCAGTTTTCAACATCCAAGATTTGTTAACATGTTGGCCCAACATGCGTCTCTTGTATGAAGGCAATATGAGCCTTTAGGGAAATGAGGCTGCTCAACAAATCTGAAAACTTTTGTGGTGGGCTTTTAATACCACGTGTGTTCCAGGTGACAAAACGGAGCCTTTTTTTCACTAGTGGTGCCATAGTTTATGATTGAACCTCTGTAAATAAAGTACAGAATTTAAAGTCACAGATATTAAAAAAAATTGGTCTATTATATATTATGTTTTGTATATTTAAAGGATCAAACAGCACCTATTTTAGTTATTTCATATCGGGCCATAAATTTATGAATAAGATTTGAGAGGTCATTTTATGAACACAGTTCTCTATTCATTGTGTTCTCTCACTGTTTTCAATACATACTCACTTTTTCACTTACAGTATATAAATGAAGAATTGTGTAATTCTGATTGAAAGATATAATTTGGTTCAATAAATAATCAATCCCAAAGTAAGCACAAGTTGTTAAGTTGACAATCATTTTTAAAATTATGTTTCTCCATTTAGATTGTCTGCAGTAGAATGCAGTCTTTTAAACCAGGAAAAATGACTGCCTTTAAGTTTTATAACAATAGAAAGTAAAATCCAGCATGATTTACATTACAAATCTCATACGTAACATCTCTGCAGGATTTATAGACGTTAAAGCACTGAATGAAATGAGCAATATAGACAAAAAATAAACACTCTGTGTCTACTACTTTTATCTCTCATAGAACTATCCACAGTCCAAAGGCTGTGGAGCTAGAAGGCTACGTGTGCGAATGACAAACGATTTTAAAAAATAAAATAAAAAATGTATCAATACATGAAATTAGATTGCACAATGTAGTTGAGGTTTACATGAATAAGCAGAAATGTAATCATGCTTATCTTTCCTATAGCACAGTTGAAAAGCCCTCTCTAGATGAACAGATTTGTCAAATGAAACTTTTTCCTTCTTTTCCACTGCTACGGTAAACTAAAGAGTGGATATTCAGATTACACTGCTAAATATGACTAGCATTAGCTACGTGTACTAGTGCAAAATAGTACATCAAATGTATTAGCAGGTGTAGCCTATACACGAGTCCACTATTGGTCATATCACAATTGAGAACATGCCCCCAAATTCACTGCTTTAGTAGAATTTAATGGTAAGTGAAATGATAATCACATTGTAATGTCCTTAGTATTTGTTCAGTCTACAGGTCCTCTAACACTCTGTTAAATGAATAAATGTAAATGTACTACAACGTAAATTTTGTTTTAAATCAATTAACGCAGAAATTACACACAATATTAAGTTGATGTAATTATCAACATTATTATGTCAACACCACTCATCAAAATAATGTGTATAACTTTAAATATTTAATTAATTTAATAAATTAGAATTTTTATCTTGCAACCCCACATTAAATTTAGATTGTGGGGGTTTGTTTTGTATAGCTCCGCTGTTAGAAAATACATGATGGTTGAATGTGAACATAAATGAGCAGAATGTAAGCTTGTGAAATAAATTAAACTTTATTGATTGCACTTTTTGAGAAAATGGCATGACTTTGAATAAAAATTTACTGAAATAAATATTCTAAAACATTGATATACCCGAAGAAATGTAAAAAAGAAAAAATAAAAAAAATAAAAACTTTTTACATACCTTCTAAATAGGTCCCTTTAGGAGGTAAACGTTTTAAAGACGGTGTTTTACAAGAAACGCGCGTATTACATGCCTTCTAAACCTAACCCTTTAGGATGTAAAGTGCTGCTTAAAAGAATCGAGAGTTTTGTTTAAACTAGAAGACACATTTTCCGGGCAATGTCTTGTAGGCCTATACACAGTGTCCTACACATCTGAAATGTGTGTGTATGTGGGTGTGGGGGGTGTGCGTGCGTGTGTGTGGGTGTGTTAGAGAGAGAGAGAGAGAGAGAGAGAGAGAGAGAGAGAGAGAGAGAGAGAGAGAGAGAGAGTGTCATGTGTTTCCTGGGGGTTTGCTGACCAGAATGCTTACAGTGTGTTTATGTGAATGAATTAAGGGACGAGTCGTGTGTTTCAGGGTTTAACAATCCCTACCAATGTGTACATTTGTGGTTTAAGTGAATCTTTGTTTCTGATATTACTTCTGTGGTAATTATCAGTTTGTGTAACTAATCTATCAGAAAATACTAGACCTGGTGACTGAATATGGTAGATGTATTAGAATTTTGGACATGTTATGCATGTGTAGCTCCCTATGTGTATGATCTATGTGTAATCCTTCTGTCAAGAAATGAGCAGACTGAGGTTTGTGAAATATTTGAACTATCTATTGGCTACGTTGTTGAGAAAAACACTGATGTGTAAAACATTTCTACAGTCCTTCAAGGCTGTATGATGTCAGGTAAAGTTCCAATGAACAGTAAATCAGTAAAACAGTAAAACAATAAAGTTCCAATGAACAGTAAATCTACATTTTCTCCTCCTTTATCTTGTTCAGTACTGGTAATACAGATTAAATACGTGTGGGACAGATGCTGTAAACTATGGATCTGATCCAATGTTATTTGGGAACAAAGATCAATCTGAATTTTCTCAACATAAATGTTGTGCGTGTAGTTTGTTATCAGATTGTCTAGACGTACATCACACATCTGATAAACGAGATTTCCTCTCCCGTGCTGTAATGATGGCTGGAAACTAGGAATTAATGGCATATACTGTAGAAAGGTCATAGAGAACACAGAGAAATCTCATTGGGGATTAAGTCACCTTTCACGTTGCCTTTTATTATGATCACAACCATACATTTATAGTGTTTCTGAGTTTAATAATAAGATTAATGTTTAGACTTTTTTTTGATGCTGAAGAAGCAAAAATCTAAGTAACCCTTAACCTTCAGACTGATGATTTGCAATGTCTGAACACGATGCTTGAAAAGAAAAATGTATAACGAGCTTGAAAAGGTGGAAAGGGGTTCTATGAATTAGTAAATGGGTATCTCTCTCTCTTTATATCGCCATTACAGCAGTGTTTAAACAGATACATAGCAGACAAATATACATATAGACAGTTTTATTTTGTACACGCATACCAACTTAATCTTCACCTATCATCGTTCCCTGTTAATGAAATCTGTCAATACCTAATAAAACAGTTTAATTCACTAACCAAAGTAAGTATACAAACTGAAGCTATGATAAAAGAACGAAAACAATGAACCTTTCTCAAAGAAATTACTAAATCCTCTGACCAAGTATATGGCTGTACCATCTGTCTATTAAATAAATGCCAGTCCTTCATGCTGAAAAAGAAGGATCCGAATATAATACCAGTAGTTTGGCACTGTGACTCAAAAAGTTGTTTTATATCTGACATCTGAAAGCTAACTACTGTCCCCAACTGCCGTACAATACTGATGATGCTCTTACAGTTAAGAGGGCTGAATGGCAGACCTTGTTAAATAATATTTCATGTTTCTTCCTCATAATGTGTTATATTTTATAAATATATTCTTATACATCTTATATTACTTTTTGCCTTTTCTTATACGTTGAAATGGGAGAAGAGGGGTCCGATGCTGGTGCGAAGGTGATCCTGCACAAGGACATGTCTTTGTAACTGTAAGGGACGAGTCAACGTAATCCTTCACATGGTATTCATAAGGTGCCATAAGTTTCTGCTTCTCTATGGGTCATGCTGAAGTTTGAACAAAATGGTTTGACTTAATATCCGCAGCAGTAGTGCACAAGTCATTTCTTCCTCATTTTTTATTAGCTTTTATTGTATGCCTAAATGCAATAAAAGTTATTTGCCAGATTCAGATGCTCCTAAACAAATTATTATAAAGTATGAGTTGGTAACTGATCAACAAAGACTGTACTATCATTTCTAATATAATGCATTAAATATGGACCACTATTTTCACTGAAATATTTCAGAGATTTTTTTTTTTTTTTTACACTAGTTTACACTAAATGTCTAATATTCTGTTCTGTTGGAAATATGCCTGAACTGTAATCCCCCCCTCCCCCGAACCCCCAGATCAGGAGTGGGTAAAGACAGACTGGTGATCTGATCTATATTATAAATACGTGTACCATAGATAACGTCTCTCTGAACGCCATGGTGGGACGTTCCCGAGCTGAAGTACTGTACAAGTCCTAAGCATTAGATCACCCCAATTACTCTTGTATACACTTTCCATACCATCGTGATCTTTGCCTGACGAAGCCACAGGTCCTCTTGTTGGTGAATACACAGCAATCTTCTAAGGGTATTAGGATTTCTCGGAGCAGACATTGTAACAGATAGTTGCAGAGTTTCTTCTGTGTTTTAACTACGACGTCTTAACCAATATTTTAACACTGAGACACACGACTCCCTTTAATTCGTTAACAAACACATTTGTAAGAATTCTGGTCAGCAAAACCCCCGAAAGAACACCTGTGTGTCTCTCTCTCTCACACCCACCCCCCGCACACCC